>NW_007726242.1:348288-350458 GCF_000696425.1 Galeopterus variegatus
AATAAACCTCTTGCTGATTGCATTGCTCCTGGTCTTGTGGTCTCTTCGAGGCGAGTTTTCCTGTTCTATGTAAGTTGGGATTTTATCCCAAATCTTACAAGTTAATCTCCACTGTTGGCTGATTGGACCTAACAAGCATTTACAGAACATTCAACAGCTGCAGAATACACATTCTCAGCAGCACATGGAACACTGTCTAGAATAGACCAGAGGTTAGGCCACAAAACAAGTCTCAACAAATTTCAAAAAATTGAAATTATATCAACTATCATTTCTGACCACAATGAAATAAAATTAGAAATCAATAACAGAAGGAACACTGGAAAATGTACAAATACATGGAAAGTAAACAATATGCCCCTAAACAACAAATGGGTCAAAGAAAAAATTAAAAAGGAAATTAAAAAATCCTTGGAGATAAATGAAAATGAAAACACAACATACCAGAACATATGGAATACAGCAAAAGCAATTCTAAGAAGTATTTAAAAAATTAAAAAATTTAAAAATTGAAACATAATTGATTATACATATTTGTGGGGTATAGAGTTGAATATCAGCACCTATGTACAATATGTGATGATCAAATCAGGATTATTAGTATATTAATCATTAGAAAACATAATAATTCTTTGTGACCATTTACCAATTTCTCACTGGTTCCCCTCCCCCTGCCCCTCCCCCTTCCACCTCTAGTAACTGTAGTTCTGTTCTTTCCTTTTGAAAGGTCAACATATTATGATAGTTATATCTTTCTTTCCTTTTTATGTATGTTTGTTTTTTAGCTCCACTTATGAGTGAGGACCTGCAGTAATTCTAAGAGGAATTTTTATAGCAATAAGTGCCTACATCAAAAAAGTAGGAAGACTTCAAATAACCTAATGTTACACCTCAAGGAAATAAAAAAAGAGAACACACCAAATCCAAAATTAGTAGAAGGTGAAAAATAACAAAGATCAGAGCAGAAATAAATGAATTAGAAATTAAGAAACACCACAAAACATCAATGAAACAAAGAGTGGGTTTTTAAGAAATAGAGAAAATCTATAAACCTTTAACTAGACTAATGAAGAAAAAAGAGAAAAATCAGAAATGAAAAAAGAGACTTTACCACAGCAATACAAAGGATCATATAGGAGTGAACAACTACACCTTAACAAATTGGAAAATTTAGGAAAATGGATACATTCCTGAACACACTCAAGTTGCCAAGGCTGAATCATATTAAAAAACCTGAACAGACTAATAATGAGATTGAAGCAGTAACAAAAAGTCTTCCAACAAAGAAAAGCCCAGGACTGGATAGCTTCACTGCCAAATTTTATGAAACACTTAAAGAACTAATACTAATTCTTCTAAAATTCTTCCAAAAAGTTGAAGAGGAGGGAATACTTCCCAAACTCATTTTATGACACAAGCATTGCCCTTACACCAAAACTGGAAAAGGATACAACAAAAAAAGAAAACTATGAACTAATATCCCCAATTAATGTAGATGCAAAAATCTTCAATAAATTGCTAGCAAACTGAATCCAACAATACATTAAAATGATCATTCGCCATGATCAAGTGAGATTCATCTCAGCAATGCAAGGATGATTCAACATACGCAAATCAATAAACATGATATATCACATCAACAGAATGAAGAAGAAAAACCAAATGATCATTTCAATAGATGCAGAAAAAACATCTGATAAAATTCAGCACCACTTCATGATAATAACAGTCAACAAATTAGGTATAGAAAGAATGTACCTCAACACAATAAAGGCCATATATGACAAACCTGCAGCTAATACCATACTGAACAGACAAAAATTGAAGGCTTTCTTTTAAGATCTGGAAAAAAGAGACAGATGCTCACTTTTCCCACTCTTATTCAAAATAGTACTGGAAGTTCTAGCCAGAGCAATAAGGCAAGAATAAGCAAAAATATGAAATACCTAGGAGTAAATTTAGCCAAGGAGGTAAAAGACTTCTACAATGAGCACTATAAAACATTGGTGAAAAAAATTGAAGAGGACACAAATAAATGGAAAGACATCCCATGTTCTTGGATTGGAAGAATTTGCATCATCAAAATATCCATACTACCCAAAGAAATCTACACTTTCAATGCAATCCCTATCAAAATACCAATGATCTTCTCCACAGAAATAGAAAAACA
>NW_007726242.1:350868-352071 GCF_000696425.1 Galeopterus variegatus
CTCTTATTCAAAATAGTACTGGAAGTTCTAGCCAGAGCAATAAGGCAAGAATAAGCAAAAATATGAAATACCTAGGAGTAAATTTAGCCAAGGAGGTAAAAGACTTCTACAATGAGCACTATAAAACATTGGTGAAAAAAATTGAAGAGGACACAAATAAATGGAAAGATATCCCATGTTTTTGGATTGGAAGAATTTGCATCATCAAAATATCCATACTACCCAAAGAAATCTACACTTTCAATGCAATCCCTATCAAAATACCAATGATCTTCTCCACAGAAATAGAAAAACAATCTTAAAATTTCATGGAACCACCAAAGACCCCATATAGCAAAAGCAATCTTGATCAAAAAGAACACAGTTGGAGGTACCACACTTCCTGATTTCAAAATATACTATAAAGCTATAGTAACCAAAATAGCATGGTAGTGACATAAAAATAGACCAATGGAACAGAGTAGAGAAAAATACAGTTACAGCCAAATGATTTTTAACAAAGGTGTCAAGCACATACAGTGAGGAAAGGACAGCCTCTTCAATAAATGGTGCTGGGAAAACTGGATATCCACACGCAGAAGATTGAAACTAGACCCGTATCTCTCACCATACACAAAAATCAACTCAGAATGGATTAAAGATCTCAATTTAAGATCTGAAACTATGAAACTACTAGAAGATAACATAGGGGAAACACTACACAAAATGGGAGTGGGCAGTACTTTTTTGAATGAGACCACAAAGGCATGGGCAATTAAAGCAAAAATACACAAATGGGACTATATCAAACTGAAAAGCTTCTGCACAGCAAAGGACACTATCAACAAAGTGAAGAGAAAAGCTACAGAATGGGAGAAAGTGTTTGCCAACTACACATCAGACAAGGGGCTAATATCCAGAATATATAAGGAACTCAAACAATCCAACAGCAAAAAATCTAATAACCCAATTAATAAATGGGCAAAGGACCTGAACAGACAGTTCTCAAAAGAAAACATACAGGCCAACAGGCTCGTGAAAAAATGTTCAACATCACTAATCATCAGGGAAATGCAAATTAAAGCCACAATGAGATACCATCTCACTTTAGTTAGAATGGCTATTATCATCAACGATACAAAAAACAACAAATGCTGGTAAGGATGGAGGAAAAGGAACTCTCCTATATTGCTTGTGGGAGTGTAAACTGTTACAGTCACTGTG
>NW_007726242.1:352782-355184 GCF_000696425.1 Galeopterus variegatus
ATGGAGGAAAAGGAACTCTCCTATATTGCTTGTGGGAGTGTAAACTGTTACAGTCACTGTGGAAAACAGTATGGAGTTTCCTCAGAGAACTAAAAATAGATCTACCCTATGAGCCACTATTGTGTATACATACCTAAAGAAAATGAAATCAATATATCAAAGAGATACCTGCACTCCCATGCAGCACTATTTACAATAGCCAAGAAATGGAATCAATCTAAACTTCCATCAATAGATGAATGAATAAAAAAATTATGGTATATACACAATGGAATACTATTCAGCTATATAAAACAACTGAAACTCTGTCATTTGCAGCAACATGGACAGAACCAAAGACAATCATGTTAACTGAAGTAAACCAGACACAGAAAGACAAATACTGCATGATCTGCCTCATATGTGGAATCTATAAAAAAAAGAAAAGGAAAAAAAAATGGTTCTCATAGAAGTAGAGAGTAGGATAATAGTTACCAGAGACTGGGAAGGCAAGGGGGCCAAGGAGGAGGGGAAAAGTTGGATTCATGGGAACAAAATACAAGGTAGGAAGAATAAGTTCTGGTGTTCTAGGCTGACTAGAGTTAACATTATATTGCATATTTCTAAATAGGTAGAAAAGAGGATCTTGACTGTAAACACCACAAAGAAAAAAATAAATGTTTAGGTGATATATAAGCAATTTACTCTAAGTGAATCATTGTACAATATATGCATATATTGAAATACTATACCCCAGAAATATGTACAATAATAAATTGAAACAAAAAATAGTAATTGTGAGTTAAACTGCTACTGCAAGTTAATCAAGGCAGTGAACCAAAGTGTACCAAATCATTGCATCCTTTGCCACCATCCACTTGCAAGAAAAAAAAAGAGCCAGTTTCCATTAAGACTATCCTTAATGAAGCTAGAAAATATTAACTTGTATTGTCTTCACCCTTAATTATACATCTCTTAATACTGCATGTGACAAAAATGTGAAGTCCACAGAAAGCAGTTCTTTTGCATACCAAAGCATAATGGTTATTTTGAGAAGAAATGGTATTCCACGTACATAGCTTTCCATGGAAAGCTAAACTAGCTGCTTTTTTTCATGGAATACCACTTTTACTTAAAAGAACAGTTATTGGACAAACTAATTATTCAGACTTGGTCATTTGGCAGACACAAAAAAACCCAGAGTAAATTTGTCACTTCAAGGGAAACAATGACAACGTTTGTTGCCAATCAAAATGACAAAATTTGAGTTTTCAAGCAAAATTCATCAGAATTTTAGAAAACCTGTATGTATTTACAGGCTTCTCCATACTACACTTTTCTGAAGAGATTGGTGGTTATATTAACAAATTTTTTGATATTACATAATGAAATATGTCAACATTTAGAAGAGCTGCAAAACTCAGTGAACCAATATTTTCCAAATGTTCAATACATGATATTACATAATCATGCATGGGAAAATGAACCATTCTATGTGCAAAGACAGACCAATGGATTTTGATGTAACAGAGTATTTAAAGTTAATATCAGGTATTAGATTCTATATTGCAACTAGTCTTTTAAGAATCTAGCATTTGTCAAGTTTTCTGTAGTATCCAAGACAAATATCCCAAATTATCCTGAAAAACTATTATAATACTACTTTTTTCTTTTTTTCTGATTACCTATCTGGCTGACTTTTCTTCACATGCTTCAACCAAAACAGCGTATGGCAACAGATTGCATGCCAAAGCAGATGTGAGAGTACATCTGCCTTCTATCAAGCTAAATATGGACATTAAAGAGATTTGCAATAATGTAAAACAATGCCACTATTCTCAAATAGTTATTTATCATAAAATATGTTATGCTATGTGCAATGGTATATCATCTTTATATGAATTAATAAATAAATACTTTAAATTTTTCTTAGTTTTATTATCTAATATGGTAAATATTATAATCCAAACACACAAAAGCCCTTTGGTGCTCTCAAAAATTTTTAAGACTGTAAAGGGATCTTGAGTCCAAAAAGTGTGAGAACTGATACACTGGGAGACAGAAATAAAAGGCAATTTGAGCCTTAGGCATGTATTAGATACTGTATTAAAATATATAAGTATTTAATTAATTGGTGGTACCGTTAATGATCTCATCAATAATAATAATAAGCATGATAATTTGCAGTAAAAATTCAATGTGAAGTCTAAATTATGATAAATTCTTATCTGGGATCCAAAGAAATAACAACTCAAAGAGGTTAAAAAAAATGTTGGCACACTGTAAATTTTATTTTTTATTTTATTTATTTATTTTTTTTTCCTTTTTGTCTCTTTTTTACTGACCGGTAACGGGATCGCAACCCTCGGTGTCGCGCCCGCACCGGGGACCGGCAACGGGATTGCAACCCTCGGTGCTGCGCC
>NW_007726242.1:355727-363748 GCF_000696425.1 Galeopterus variegatus
GCTCAGCCAGTGAGCGGGAACCGGTCTCCACATGGGATCCGAACCCTTGGCGGGAGCGCCGCCGCGCTCCCAAGCGGCGCACTCTCCAGTGCGCCACCGGGCTGGCCCACACTGTAAATTTTAGAGGGAAGGACAATAAAGGAAAAATACTAAGTATATACCTCAGAAAGCCACAGCTAGATATATAATAGTATCAATTCAAAGATTCAGCTTTATATTTATAGTTCTATTATATGATAAATAACTTCACTTAAAATTAGAAGAGCTACTATAAGACCTAAAGGTGACCTCTGAAGCATCAAAGAAAGATTAAATTATCTTCCATACATTTTCAGTTGTATTTTTAACATTGTAATTATTTAAATATTGGTAATCCATATGGAGTTGCTTAATATAAATATTCAACTAATAAAAACATTTCATTAGTAAATTATTCTACATAGATTGCAAATTATTATATCTGAATGTTTTTTACACTAATCATTTTGCAAGACAAGAATACAGTTTTAGTTTAGAGTTCAATCTAGGAATCTGTGTCAAAAGTATCTAGTTGTCCTGGCCTTAGCGTTTGTGTCAAGGTTACTTAAAGAAAAAGTCAGAAATAGCATCTTGAGCTACTGAATGTGTGTTAGTAGCTATTAGATACAAAAGAAAAAACAGACCAAATCCCTGAATTCATGGGACCTCAAATGAACTCAGGCTGTGCAAACCAAAAACTTGACAGGGAATTTCCCAGTACTTATTCCTATAATCTACCAGCATACCCATGGAAAGGAGGGGTCTAAAGGGAGACTCCACTTGTCTCTGAGAGGTCACCAGTGCTTGTTGAGAGTATCTTTCCCCAGTCACCATCACATTGCTATGAATATTTGCAGGTTAACACAACACTCACTATTGCCAAGACCATCAGACACAGTTATTCAGACTACTTATTCTATTTATGTTGCTCGATTAATCCCATCAGGGTCTGACTCTATGTACTAATAAAATTGCCACCTACTGAGACACGTGTGTAAAACTGAAAATTCCAAAGGAGCTGTAATTTTCCTTAAAAATTCATTAGTAGAATTACATTTATCTCATTAAAAGCTCTGGGGAATGCAACACTACATAGATTACTTGCTGCCCTAATAAATACTAATATTAAATCAAAATAATAATCCTTTTACTTGTGAAATGAAATGAGAAAAAAGAGAAAAATTTAATAAAGGCTAAGGAAATAGTCCTTACCTTGAAAGAACTGAAAATGACCCACATTCATAGTAAACAATTGCAAAAGCTCAGGCTAAGATTTATAAGTTCCTGCAAGTTGCTCTTGTTTGGGGACTAAAAACAATGAATTAGAATAAAAATCCTTCTCCAACAAAATTGAAAGACTTTATTTCTGCTTTTTTTTGGCTCTCTTTAGAGTACATAATTTTATGTACACTTTTAATAGAGAAGTCTATGACTTTTGCTTTTTATAAGCTGTGTGGTCCACCACCCCCAATCCTGGTTTTAGAAATAAAAATTTTGTAACATTTTGTATAGACTATCACAATTTGAAAATACCTTCTTTTTTGCTTTGAAAACCATGGATGTGCAAGCACTTATTTTTAAAATACTATGTATATTGTATAAATTTTAGATCTTTAGAAAATAATAAATGATGGAGCATATTCTATGGTATATTTTCAAGAAAACATTTAAATCCAATAATTACATACACTAGAACAATCACTAGCCTGTCTGAAATTAACTAAAGGAAGAGTGTTTTCTAATACTTGGTAATTCTGGAAAATTTTCATTTCATTTAGAAAGTCTTCTGCCATGTTTACTTAAGGCAAGAGAATGGGAATTCCAGGTGATTGGTAGGGCCAAAAAGAACATGTCAAGACATTATATCTTTATTTATGCTTATAGTTGCTAAAATACAACCAAGTCATTCAAAGCCACTAGTTAGCATATCCTTAAAAGACTACAAAATGCATTTATCATATTATGGAAGACATTTTACTTAGTCTCAGTTTTACTCTGTGTGTGTGTGTCCTTCCCTTTGTCTCTTTCAGTTTGGCTGTAACTGTCCATTTGTTTTATCTTCCTTTTTCTCTGAGTATGTCAATGTATACCTTCCTGTATGTCTATTATGTACTTTTTTTAGACATACGATTCACAGTTTTAAAGTGTACAATTCAGTAGATTTCAGTATATTCACAAATTTGTGCAACCATTACCATTATCTAATTCCACAATATGTTTATTACCCTCAAAAGAAACTCCGTACTTACTGGTAGTCACTCTCCATTTTTCTCTTCCCCCAGTTCCTGGCAATCACTAATCTACTTCTTGTCTCAATGGATTTGCCTATTCTGGGCATTTTTATATAAATGGAATCATACACTATGTGGCCTTTTGTTCCTGGCTTCTTTTACTTAACATAATGTTTTCAGGCCTCATCCCTGTTATGCTAGTTTTCAGTACTTCATTCTTTATGGCTGAATAATATCCTACTATACGGATATACCATATTTTGTTTTGTTTCTTGTTACTGACCTTTTATATATATCCCTCTGTCAAAGTCCCTTTAGTGAGGGTGTTCTGAAAGATTTTGTTCTGCACTTTCTACTTCTCTGGGTGAATTTACCCTCCCTCATTGTCTCTAGTAACTATTCCCATCATGCTGATGCCACTTAGTTCTCCACATTTCTCTCTCTTCTGAACTCCAAATCTACACTTATAGAAGCAGCTTCTTGGAAATCACCATACTAAAACACCAATGATACTATATTGTAAACTGAATTAACTTCTCTCTCTGATTTGACACCTCTTTCTTCTTCATCTCCTGTAACAATCCTTGCAAAACTTAGTACTTCAACTGTTTTAATGCTTGGAAATCACCATACTAAAACACCAATGATACTATATTGTAAACTGAATTAACTTCTCTCCCTGATTTGACACCTCTTTCTTCTTCATCTCCTGTAACAATCCTTGCAAAACTTAGTACTTCAACTGTTTTAATATTCCCCCCTACTTACCTATGTTTTCATGCTTCCTTTTATTTTCATTGCTAATTCCTAATTCAGGCCCTTATGATAGAGATAATTCACTCAACAAATATTTACTGAGTGCCTACCTATACCAGGCACTGTCCCAGGTTTTGAGAATACAACATTTGGTCTAGTGGAAGAGAATAAAAGTATGCTAAGAAAGCATAAAACAAAAGAGCTCAAATTAAATTGGGGTCCAGAAAGGCTTCTGTGAGAAAGTGGCATTTAAGTGGATATCTTGTTAGAATTCTTTTTGTTACAAGTGACAGAAAACTCAACTCAACAATTAAAATGAATGCATTGGGATAAGTAATCAGAAAATCCAGATTATATATAGCTTCAGGCAAGAATTGACTCAGTAGACTAAGTGACATCTTTAAGAACCTGAATTTTCTTGGCTCTGCTATCTGATGACAGTTTTATCCTAAGGCCCAGCAACTTCATTCTCGCAGACCTCGTGCCCTTAAACGGCTCTGGCAGCTGTCAGTCTCAGATACTTGTACTACCATATTATGCAAAGAGAGAGGGTCTATTTCAGTAGCTCTTATAATGTGTTTGCCTATCCTTACGCAAATCACTATGTTCAGGGACATGATTGACACTCAATCACTTAAGCTAATTGGAGCACACAGTTATGGCTGTAAATGGGGGAAAGGTAAATTTTCTAATAGAGAATCAGGAAGTTATTGGCGGAAGATGGTTGGAACAGATACTTGAGAGGTTTCCAAAAAAAAGTCCACTAAACCAGACCATGTCAAATCTGAATAATTTTAGGAATTAGCTATGGGAAGAATAGAGGTGGAAAAAGCATTTCAGACAGAAGGAGCAGTTTATGCAAAAGTCTCCAAAACAGGAAGGAATTTGGTGCTGCTGAGAAACAGAAAGGTAGTTTGGTTAGGTGAATATGAACCATGAAAGAGAGGACAGAATTTATAATCCCATTTAAGAATTTTAGACTCACACCCTAGTTCATGTATAGGTACATCCACATCTACTTTGTCAGGTACTTGAGGACAGGAAACCATAGTGATCGTTGTGTCTCAAGGACTGGGCACTGTACGTTAATACATACTATACTGGACACAAAGTAAGTGTTCAGTGACTTAAATTCCAAAGTCTGATGCAGACCTATGCTTTTGCAATCTGGTTAGTATTTAATTTGAGCTACATTGACCATCACTTAGTAAGGACAGAAGAGTGTCCCACATCCCCAAGAGCTAGGCTAACACTTAGCATTCTTCAGATCAAAGTACCTGTAGATTCTACCATGAAATTCGTTTTGGTATTTTTAAGTCCAAAAGTGATTAAAGCCTATTAAAATACATTACAGTTGTTCACCATACCCATTTCTTATTATTCCTGGGTCCTCAGCTAGACTACATATCCAGACTGCCTATCAGTTGGATGTGGCAGGAAGAGGTGAATGACTGATGTGGCTGAGTTCTAACCAAAGTAATATAAGTGGAAGTGAGGCAGGCCACTTTCAGGCTTACCCCAAGTAAAACTTTCCACTGGTGATCCTCCACACTCTGTCCCCTTCCAGATTGATGCAGATAAGCACAGTCACCTTGGAAGTCACATGCTGAAAGATAATAGAGCTACAAAATGGAGGAAGCCTGGATTCCTGCATTACCACTCAGAAAAGAACTGTGTGCTGATGAAAACTTTACATAAAAATTTATTAATGAGACTTCCAATCAAGATGGCAGAATAGACAGCCTCCATCATCACTCTCTCTCACAATCAACGAATTTACAACTATTAAAAAGCAAAGATGTAAAGCTGGGGCCGTTAGAGCTCAGGGTAGAGCAGGAAAGACCTATGGAGTTCATGAAGGCAGGAGAAGCCACAGTGAGAGAAAGAAAGAACTGCTCCAACCATTTTGAGCCCTGACTGACCACTTCAAGGCTGCCCCTGGTGAGCACACGGAGCAAGAGCTGGCAAAAGCTGCAGCTGTGCCCTTCACATGAAGTTGCTTGGAGGATGCAGGAGAGAAAAGGGCCTTGGTGGCCCCCAGGCCAGTAAGACCACTAACAGGGTTCCCATGGACCCACATAAGAGTGAGGGGCCACAGACAACTGAAAAAAGGGAGCCGCCACTCAAAGGCCAGTGAGTCACCGCAAGGGAATGGTGCACGGCCCACCCCATGGGAAGTGTCTGGAGTGGAGGAGGGTGGCTCACCTTGGGAACACTGGGGCACAGCACGGACTGCTGATTTGCCTTCCAATCAGCACAGGCTCACTCAGTGGCGACTGGTCAGGAACACAGAACTGCAGGTGGTGCAGTTTGCTGAAAAGACTTAGGCCCAGACCAGAGTTTCCACACAACCTTGGTAAACTGGACCTCATGAGACCCAGAAGTACTTACAAAGTCAACAATTAAAACCTGAGCTGCACAAAAAGCCACCAGCAAAGCAGCAATTTAGCTCAACCACAGGGCTCAGTGCTGGTTCCCACAGGAAGTTCCCCATTTTAGAGGTAACCAAAGGACAACAAATTATTTCCAGTGCAGAGTTTAAGTGGTGGGGGTAGCTAATAATCTAAAACAGAAATGAAAGGAAAAACAAAAAGGCCACAGATGAAAGTTCTGATATTAACCAGTAAAGGTCTAACACCACCAAAGAACAATTATAAAACCTAGAAGGACCAGAAGCGCTTTGTGCTCCCAAGCTGGGGTGGGGGTGGGGGAGTCAAGGGCCTCAGCTATGCCCTCCTCCCCGACATCGGCATCCAGCCCAGAAAACAACAGACTACTTCTGGAAGCATCCCGGGCTCCTGAGCCAGGGGGATGAGGGGCAAAGAGCCTCAGCGCCCCCCGCCCCCGACATCCACATCCAGCACAGTGACAACCACCAGGCTGCTTGGGAGGTGCCTCAGGCTCCCAAGCCGGGGCAGTGGGGAGCTGAGGTCCTCAGCCACGCCCCCAAACATCCATATCCAGCCCTGTGACAACCACCAGGCCACTGATGGAAGTGCCCTGGGTCCACTAGTTGGGGCAGTGGGGGTTAAGGGTCTCAGCCATGCCCTCCCGACATCCACATCCAACCCAGTGATGACCACCAAGCCACAGCTGGAAGCACCCAGGGCTCTCAAGCCATGACAGGTGGGAGGTCAAGGTCCTTAGCCATGCCCACTCAATGTCCGCATCCAGCCCAGCCATGACCAAGCCGCCGCCAGAGGCCCCTGAGTTCCCCTGCTGGAATGAGGGTGGTGCTACAGGCCTTGACCACATCCATCCTCCTTCCTCCTCCTTCCACCTTATTCTCCTCCCCTCTCCCCTTCCCTCCCAACTGCTCCACAACAATATCTTAGAATTTAAGATAATAATAAATATATTTTAAAATTTTTATTCCATGAAATAAATAAAAAATTATTACATTAAATGACTGAGATTTGGTGTCAGTTATAGTTATTATTACCAAATAATACAGAAACTTATGTCAGTAAAAGTTTTTTGCAGCTCAGTAACACTTATTAGTAAAAGTATTTTACTGTCATAACAAAAACCTAAAATATGAGGCACTGTGCATTTTCTCAAGTAGTCTGATAAGCTTAAGGTGACAGTAATTAAGTCTAAAGAAATGAAGATATCTTGAAAATAACTGTGGGTGTGGCTACTGACACATGTAGACAATTGGAATAAAATAAATAAAAAGCTAAGGCTCAGACATTTATACCACTGAGATTGCTTCTAGCATGGACTAAGAGAGACTAAGACTATTTGAGACTTGAAATGACACTTAGGCACCATTCTTTTATGTCAATGAAGCGGCCTGATAAACTTACTCAGCCCTAACAAGATAAATATTCTTCAATACCTTCTTCTGATGTGGCCGAGGAAGACACTGGAAAAAAATGAACCAAAAATAAGAATCAAAAGCCATGGAGACAATGGACTAGGGAGATAACGCTAGAGAAGAGAATCAGAACTAAGTAAAAAGAAAAACAAAAAAACCCCATTACAACCCCAGTGTAGGAGTCCCTTGTAACATACTGCAATGCGATTTTAAGATTGCTATTAATTAGTGATTCTTATGTGCCACCCATTTTTCCCCTTTCTGAATTGGAGTTATTGTGATTATACTGTCCTTTCTTCAGTAATGTACTCTGGGTATATGTGGAGCACATAACTTGTCTTTTTAGCTTGTTGCTCACTGGATTAAGAAGAGTCAGATGGAGATCTGATACAAAAACTAGCATTAAATCCTGCACTTTGAGTCTGAAATGGGACTTAGAGTGTCTTAGGGAGTGGCTAAATATTCTGCAATGTATAAGAGGAAGAAACAAATATTTTTGACCAAAGGGGTCACAAATATGGTAGACTATATCTATGTTAAGTTGTATTATTGCTTTGCATTATTCACTCCCACTTCCTGTGAAAGAATTATAATTTGTTGCCCTTAGTCGCGGCTATATGACTTGTTTTGGCCAATGGAATGTAAGTGCCATTCCTAAACAGAAGGTGCAAGAGTCATCACTTGGTCATCCCATGGCTCTTTTCCCCCCGCCATCAGAACTGCAACAATCTGATCAAAACCAATCAAAGCATCAAGAAAAATGTAATTTGAAAACTATATATATTCATATTTTTTTTTCCTGATGCTCTATACAACAAAAATATGACTAGGATTTCTTTAAAGCAGCTCTAATTTCTAGATGATCTCGTTTTTAAAAGGTCATTATACTCACTGCTGAATATTAAGCCATATGCCTGAACATTAATCAAGGGAAGAAATGGTCAACAAGTTCTTTCATAGAAATGTTTCTTAACTGTATTTTCCAGACCTAACTGTTCTTTCTTTAACAAATATGCAGTAAAAAATAGAACATTTAATCAGAAAACATCTGCAATTTCATAAAATGAAATTTAAAAATCATCTTTCTCTTTAGTTATTTGGTTTGGTTAATTTTCAGAACTAAGTAAAAAATCATTGTAAGATCACTGAAAGACTCAATAATCTAAACTCAAACATGAAATTTTGATTTTTGAAGG
>NW_007726242.1:364242-388315 GCF_000696425.1 Galeopterus variegatus
TAGCAGCTCTAATTTCTAGATGATCTCGTTTTTAAAAGGTCATTATACTCACTGCTGAATATTAAGCCATATGCCTGAACATTAATCAAGGGAAGAAATGGTCAACAAGTTCTTTCATAGAAATGTTTCTTAACTGTATTTTCCAGATCTAACTGTTCTTTCTTTAACAAATATGCAGTAAAAAATAGAACATTTAATCAGAAAACATCTGCAATTTCATAAAATGAAATTTAAAAATCATCTTTCTCTTTAGTTATTTGGTTTGGTTAATTTTCAGAACTAAGTAAAAAATCATTGTAAGATCACTGAAAGACTCAATAATCTAAACTCAAACATGAAATTTTGATTTTTGAAGGTCAAATCCTCTGAAGGTAAGGTTAATAATGACTATCAGAATTGTACAGCTGTCACAGATTTGCAATTGTATATATATCATATTGAATAAATTTAACTGTTATACTTGGGTTTGTTCATTTGCTGTTTGTTCTTGTTGCTGTTGTTTGGTTGGAAGGGCTAGAGATAATACACTCAGGAATTCTGTTACTTTCTTCCATCCACCAATGGATCTTTATTGTTTTACAATGCACGTACAGCACTGTGGTAGAAGGATTGTTTTGTAAGAAACAAACAAATTAACCAACCTCTTACAATCTGGAATTTATCTTTCTGGAACTCTAGGGTTTGGAAATGTCTCTGAAAGTGAAGTGGTAGTTCCTGGGAATCCAGCATCAATTTTCCTAAATATACCAATAATCCTTGAAAGCAATGAGGAACAAGGTGTATGGCATGATATGGGTTGAGTGTTTGTCCCCTCCAAAGCTTGTGTGGAAGATTAATCCCCAATGTGGCACTGTTGAAAGGTGGGGCCTTTAGGAGGTTATTGGATCATGAAGGCCCTGCTCTCACAAATGGACTATCCATTAATGGGCTAATGGATTAATAGGTTGTTATGGGTGTGGAGTGGTGGCTTTGAAAGGAGAGCACATGAAAGCACTCTTGCCATTCTCACCATGTGACAGTCTTGTCACTTCGGAACTTTGTAGAGAATCCACACCAAGAAGAAGGGCCTCATCAGATGTCCCCCTGGACTTTGAACTTCCCAGCCTCCAAACTGTAAGAAATAAATTCCGTTTCTTTATAAATTACCAAGTTTCAGATATTCCATTGTAAACAGAAAAGTAATATATGAAAATATAAAACTTAGCAAATGTTTATTGCTGTACCACATTGTTCTCATGCTTTAATTTTGTTTTTATTTGTATACTCTATCATGTAGTAAAATAAGAGTAAATAGATAACTTCTATAATTGTATTTCTGTCCCCTTATCTTGAATTTCAAACATTTTTACTTCATGTATTTTGTTGCTTAAATCATATACATTTAACAATGCCATACTTCATTACTAACCATAGGCTTTATCAAAATTATCCTACGAGAGCCAGGTTTTTATACTAGACTCCCTATATTTGGTAGGTTTACTATTATAATGTGAAGTCATACTCTGGTTGGTTGCTACTATCTGTAAAAGTATAAACTTTTCTGTGACTATTGAGAAGGAACATAAATTACAAATATTAAAAGTTAAAGGAATTTTAGGGCCGGCCCGGTGGCGCACTGCTACAGTGCGCCACTTGGGAAGCGCGGTGGCGCTCCTGCCGAGGGTTTGGATCCCACATACAGACCGGTTCCCGCTCACTGGTGGAGCGAGGTGCGGGCGCAACACCGAGGGTTGTGATCCCATTCCTGGTCCCGGTCCAGTACGGGCGCGACACTGAGGGTTGCGATCCGTTGCCGGTCACGAAAAAAAAAAAAAAAGGTTAAAGGAATTTTAAAAGATCCTGAATAGAAACAGTGACCAAAAACAAAAACAAGGTTAGTGAACAGGAGATATAGTAAAGAGAAGAGTTAGTAATGTATAGAGCGATGCCTTACTAAAGAACAAAATGACCTTCAACATAGTGCCTCTGAAGCCTTAAAGCATCTCTCTCTTGTGTGCAGTGGTAGGAGATGCAGAAATAAGTGGGAAAATCCAATATTTGTGCCATATTCATTAGTATTTAAATGCTCAAGATCTGATCCTTAAGGAGTTAATTCTCAGATATCCAAACAATGTATTTTCTTCAATCAGTAGTTCCCAAAGTTGATTGCTCCTGAAAATTCATTTTTGTGTTTAAGAGATAGGATGGCTAAGTTCCAACACAAGCCTACTGAATCAAAACCTTCTAGGGTAGGGCTTGGACAAATGTACTTTTTAAAAGATGATCCTAACACATACCTCTGGTTAAGAATAGCCTCAGAGGCTAGATCTAGTTAGGTATATCAATTTTCATTTACCATATAACAGAATGCCAAACAATAAACAAGAACATCTGGCATTTTAAAATCAAAGGGCTGTTTTGAAACATTTTTATAATTAAATAATAAGGATTAAAGACAGACGACCAGATGAATGTTTAATTTGTATGTCTGTATGTGTTATAATAGCCCAGTAACTACTGAAGTCATTGCTGTATAGGCATGGGATAATGACTATTTTGATAAATCATGACCTCATGTTACCAAGAAAAATAATTGAATGTGTCAGTCCATTCAGTTGCTATAACAATATACCATAAATTAGATGGCTTATAAACAGCAGAAATTTATATCTGATAATTCCGGATCCTAAGAAGTCTAAGTTTAAGGCACCAGCAGATTTGGTGTCTGGTGAGGGTCTGCTTGCTGGTTCACAAATGGAGAGCTGTCTTTTCACCGTGATCTCATATGGTAGAAAGAACAAGAGACCTCTCCCAGTCCTCTGTAAAGAACACTAATTCTGTTCCTGAGGGCTCTGTCTTTGTGACCTAATCACCTACCAATGGCCCTACCTCCTAATACCATCATCCTGGGGGTCAGGATTTCAACATATGAATTTTGAAGGGACATAAACATTCAATCCACTGCAGTATGCTAATGCAGAAAAGGGCATTACACATTCTATTTTTGGAATGATATCCTCAATAAAAAAGTTTCACTGCTTAAAAGAGTAAGATTTAGTTTTAAGAAAGTATTCTTTTATAAAATAACATTTAGACATGGACTAAATATAATCTTTTTACCATAAACCAATATACTCTTTTACAGCTTTTAAATTTTCCTCTCATTTCAAGTAACCAAGTTTGTAATCTTTCTCCTGAAGTCTCTTAGAAATTGTACAGTGAATTCAACTTTGAAGTCAAGTCTATTTTCTTCTGCGATGGCTCAATACTAGAAAAAAAAATTTATTACTCCCAAATGGTCTTAAAAAACTCTCCTAAGAAATAGAAACTGCATCCAAATTTGGAGGGATTTAAGGAAATGGAAAATAAAATTGAACAGTTTAATTGAACAAAATAATTGATCTATAGAGAGAACAGACTGGACCTACAAGCCTTGGCACTTTCTACATTACACTGGAAAACATAAGAAACCAAGCCCTTTTGTGAGAATTCTCCAAGAATCTCTCTCTCTACAAATTAAAAGAAAAAAAAGTAACTATGAGAAGAAACCAAGCTATCTCAACCAGTATAAAAAATGTTAGAAGAATAGACTATATGTACCATGTGATGAGACTAATAATTACAATAATTTAAATTTATTAATTTATTTTCAATAATTTCAGTCTTGAACTATTATTTCTAACTAGTAGTTATTGTCTAGAATCTACTTCCATAACATTTATTTTAAATATGTGTTACTATCTCCATTTTTCCATATGTAAAAAGTTTATTTTTGTATATGTTTATAAGATATAGCTAGAAAAGTCATCCTTTTCCTATGGAGAAACCAGACATATGGGGTGGGAGTGTTCCACAAATAATGATGGAAAGGCCTTTCCCATGCATAATCAAACCTTCATTTCAAGAGAGGTACAGACAATGGTATCTCCTGATGTCTAGGCAGACAGTACTGGTCTTCGGAGGAAGGTGGCAGCAGCTCCAACTATGCATTTCCCCAGAAGAGCCTGGGACAGGAGAGCACCAGCTGCAAAAACATTCTAATTACACGTGCAGTAGCACATTTAACTCATTAATGCTTAATCCTTTTCCTTCTCTTTTGCTGTTGTTTTTCCTCCCAAGATCCTTCTGAGAGTCTCACGAAAGCCATGGATTCTCTCCATACTTCCTATGCATGCTATTTTGCATAAAATTTCTGGGGGTTCACAGATACTTTAAATCTTGACCATGGATCAGATTTAAACTTCTTGTTTAGCACTGGATAGAAGTTTAGTCTTGAGTTAATAAAATTTGCAACATTCAAGTACCTAAAGATATAAATGTTAAATTGAGCATCTTTAAGAATATGTCCATGACTTAACCATGTTCAACCATACTGTATTTTGAAACAAATCTGTTTTCTTCTCCCTATTGTCTATTTCTTCATTAAGTAACAAAACAGTGGGGTAAGTAATATGGGATAAATATCAGGAGGCTGATCCTGATATGCCAGTAGCCCTACTTTAGAAATTGTACCTCTATGGACCTAAATGCCAACCAGATTCTCTCTCTAAAAAGTCCACTGTCCATTTTCAAGTTCTTCTCATATTTGTCTGAAATAGCCTGTGATCACAGTAGGAGTAAAGTTCTTTCAATCCAAATCTACTAGAAACACACCAATAATCATGTTTCTGGAAATGATCTTATTTCTCCTACTGGTAGAGCAAGCAATGGAAGCAAGTAAATAGATGTAAGTAGAAATGGCTAATCAATAACCCTCATGCCATTTCTATATATCTTCTGCCCATCAAGTAGGCACCATAAATATTATGTTTAACCAGTGTGTTCCTATCACTTAGAAGAGTGTTTGGCACATAGAAGATGCCCAATAAATAAACTAAACTTAGAGAAAACTAAGATTGGTAAAGGAGAAAAAAAATCTTTCAACATACTTCAAAAATGGGGAAGATCCTAGAGAAACATTCCAGGTGAGTACAAGAAAAAAAGACTAAAAACAACCTAAATGTCTACATATAGGATGCATTAGTTGGAGTTGTCCAGGAGGCTGAGGCTGAAGTAAAAATTTACCTGATACTATTCTGTTACGGAACACAATGGTGAGGGAAAAGGGAAAGAGGGAGAGCAAATACGAAGACATGGATTTCTGAGTAGGACTTCAATCAGGATCAAATACAATCTTCCCCAAAGCCCTATGAACTGTTATGTCTCAACTTCATGTTATATGAGCTACAGACTGCTGAGGGATGAAGGGAGAAGAATTTATCTGCTGGAGCCCATCTCTTATAGGTCAAAAGTTTTCTGCATAGAGCATTAACACCTCATTACTTCCAAATTACACACACATGAGAACCAAGCAGGTCTCACTGCATCTCATGCTTTAGTAGCAACAGAGAAGCCGCAGGAGACAAGTACTATTATTCTCCTTGCTGGAGTAGCAGCTGGGCATAGCCCAAGATAAATTGTTCTCTGAGATGATAGGCCAGAAAGAGTGGCCAAAGACCTAGAGACAGTTGAAAGTAGGAGGATTCATAGAGGCACAAATGAACATACTGTGGTATATTCATATAATGGAATACTACTCAAAAATAAAAAAGAATAAATTGTATACCCAACATCATGGATGAATTCCCAAAACATAACACTTAACAAAAAAAACTTTACACAAAAAATATATAGCAGGCTAGCAGGCTGGCCAGGTTGCTCAGTTGGTTGGAGAGCAGCCTCATGGCACCAAGGTCATGGGTTTGGGTTCCTGTATTGGCCAGCTGCCAAAAAATAAAAAGTATATATGTGTGTGTATGTGTGTGTGTATGCTTATATATATATATATAGCATATGATTCTATCTATAAAATTCTAGGACAAGTGAGATAAAGCTATGTTTAAAAAAAATCAGAAGTTTCTTCTGAGGGTTGGAACAAAAATGGAATGGGAAAGGGGAATAAGGAAACTTTCTGGAGCAATAGTAATGTTTTATGTCTTGGTGGGGACTGGGTTACACAGGTGTGTGCATTTGTCACAATTAAATGGATAAAATCCAAGATTTGTGAATTTCATTGTAGGTAAAGTTTATATCAAAAGAAAAATATATAAACAAAAAATGTGGCGTATTCATACAATGGAATATGATTCATCAGGAATGAACTATGACAGCACAATTAAATATAATATGATACCATCTTTGTGAAATAATGCAGGAATAACAATGTTATACATTTTTTACGGATCGATCTACCTACCTACCTACCTATCTATTTATCTAATTATTTTCTTTAAAAGGACAGAAGGTATACATTTCTAATGGTGATTCCTTCTGTGGGAAGTAAGAGAGGATCTAGATTGGAAGTACTTGTTAAAAGATCCGTCATTTTTTAAAAATTTTTTATAATGTCCTAACTTTTTTAAGTGTAAAAATGTATTAACACAATATTTATATTAATTTATCATTTAAATATATATAATTGTAAATTTCTAATGGTGATTCCCTCTGTGGGAAGTAAGAGAGGATCTAGATTGGAAGTACTTGTTAAAAGATTGGTTATTTTTAAAAAATTTTTTATAATGTCCTAACTTTTTTCAGTGTAAAAATGTATTAACACAATATTTATATTAATTTATCATTTAAATATATATAATTGTAAAACGATATTAAGGTGTAAATAGATTCAAATGCAATTAGTATGTGGTGACTTGTTTCCCCCACCTCCACCCCAATATTTTTTCTTCTTTGTCTGAAGTATGGAATAAAAACAATCACTGGTTTAAAAAACCAACCCCAAACGAAAACTGTTGGCAGGTGGTTAGAAGAGAGGACTAGAATCTTTGGAGCTCTTTCTACTTAACTTCTGCGGGTGGTTTTGAAGCATACAGGCCCATGCATCATGCACACATAGCTACAAAAATACATTTTTTTACAAGTATATTTACATACAAAGTGAATGTGATTATGCATAATATAGGAAAAGGATGCACTGAAGGATTCTTTAGTGGTAATGTTCTACTTTCTTTCCATTATATATCACTTTTCAGAAAAACATATTCAATATGCACTGATATTTAACTGAATTTCAGCATTTAGTATAATGCTGTTTCTGGCAAAAGATGTTTGAGTACTTGCTAGAGTTTGAATGTCCCCCCAAAACTCAAATTAAAAACTTAATCCCCAATGTGGCAGTATTGAGAAGTGGAGACTTTGGGAAGTGATTGGATTGTGAGGGCTCTGTACTCATGAATGGATTAATTTATTCATGGATTAATGGGTTATAACAGGAGTGGCACTGGTAGCTTTGTAAGGAGAGCAAGTGAGTATGTTAGCACTCTCAGCCCTCTTGCCATATGACACCCTGTGCCACTTGGGGTCTCTGCATATACTCCCCATCACAAAGAAAGGCCTCACTGGATTCTCTACCTTGACCTTGGACTTCCCAGCCTCCAAAACTGTAAGAAATAAATTTCATTTCTTTCTTTCTTTTTTTGACCAGTAAGGGGATCACAACCCTCGGCACTGTGTGGTCTGCACCACGCTCAGCCAGTGAGCGCACCGGCCATCCCTATACAGGATCACGAACCCGCGGCCTTGGCGCTACCAGCGCTGCACTCTCCTGAGTGAGCCATGGGGCTGGCCCTTAAATTTCATTTCTTTATAAATTACCCAGTTTCAGGTGTCTTGTTATAAGCAACAGAAAATGCACTAATACACTACTTTCTTTGAAATGAAGTTGAGAAATAAAATGTGGAAAGTAATAGTAAGTAGATCACCAAAAAATCACCTATGACTCCACTTCCCAAATAAAACCCTGCTCATATTTTGATGTGCTTTCTTTTAGATTTTTCTTTTAATTTTAAATAATATTTGTAATTATGCAGTAGTTAAAATTATGATTCTAGATTCTCATTTACATGGTATATTAAGAGCTTTGCCTCACAATAAACAATATGTTTAATGGCTGTATAATATTGTGATTTCAAATTTACTATGGTTTGCTTAAATATGCTCCTATCACTAGCTGTTTAGAATTGCCTTTTATCTTTTCAAGAATTCCACATAACTTTGTGCTTGCTATTTCCTCCACCTCAGATACTTTCCCCTTGTCTCTATGAAGGGCTGGCTATTTTCTACTTCCTTTAGGTCTCACCTCAAATATCATTACCTTGGGCCGGCCCGGTGGCGCACTGGAGAGTGCACCACTTGGAGGGCGGTGGCGCTCCCGCCGAGGGTTCAGATCCCATGTGGAGACCGGTTCCCGCTCACTGGCTGAGCGAGGTGCAGGCGCAACACCAAGGGTTGCGATCCCGTTACCGGTCAGTAAAAAAGACAAAAAGGAAAAAAAAAATCATTACCTCAAAGAGTCCTTCCCAGAAGACCCTATCTAAATTAAGGCAGCACCTTCCCACCTCCACCAGCTCCCACCACATACAAAATGTAACCCTTTATCACTGGGGTTAGAAAACAATGAGCAAATCACTTGACAGATTTGAGCTGTTGTAACATCATATGTAATATATGAAAATGTTTGGTGATCTAAAATTGTTATATCGATATAATGAAACACACACACACACACACCATTTTTGCCCAGCAGTACTGAGGACAAGAACACCTCCAACCCACATTATTTTTTAAAATTTTAGTTTTTCTGAATACATTTCTACTACCAGAAAAATACCCTGAAATTCCACCATTAAAAGGATGGTATAATTACAGCAAAGTAGGTGTGAGACCAACAGTTTGGTGTAGGCTTTATCTCCACGGAAATGTTTGCATCAACAAGAATACCTGTATTATAATTTAGAAATCATATTTCATATATTCAACAGTTTGGCTGGTAATTAGTTTTTTAATATAAACTTCATAGCTCAATAAATTATAATTTTTATATAACATTGCTATGATTTGAATGCTTGTCCCCTCCAAAACTCATGTTGCAACTTAGTCCCCAATGTACAGTATTAAGAAGTGGAGCCTTTACGAGGTAACTGAATAGATTAATCCATTCATGGATTAATTAATTAACGGGTTATGATGGGAGTGGGTTAGTTATAACTCAGAGTGGGTGTGTTATAAAAGCCAGTTTGGCTCTTAGTGAGCCTCTTTGCCATGCAATGTCTTGCACTGCCTGCAGAGTCCCACAGGCAAGAAGGCCTTTACCAGATGTGGCCCCTGGACCTTGGACTTCCCAGCCTACAGAACTATAAGAAATAAATTTATTTTCCTTATAAATTACCCAGTCTCAGGTATTCAGTTACAGCAACAAAAAAATGGACTAAGATAAAAATATAAAATCCAATTTCATATAATTTCCAGAAAATATTATAAAACTTAACTATACCTACCTCCTGATTTGCTTATTGGTAAGGTTCCTGAAATGTACTGGGTTATTAAACTGATTAAATCATTGTGGTTACCAGAGGCAGGAAAAGGGAGGGCGGGTGCTGGGGAAATGGTAGACTGGTACAAAGTTACAGGTAGATAGGAAGAATAAGTTCTGGTGTTCTAGTGTGACAATGACTAATAATACTGTATTATGTATTTCAAGATAGCCAGAAAAGAAGATTCTGAATAATATAACCACAAAGAAATGATAAACACTTGGGTGATAGATATGCTACCTATTCTGATTAAATCATTATGTAATATATGCATGCAAGGAAAAAAACTGTACCCCATAAACGTACAATGAAAAAATAAGTTAAAATAAATTTAAAAATTACATTGATTAAGTCAAAACAATATTCCCAGGAGAAATAAATAAAAAAACAGGAGCTATGTTTTAATAGGTTATAAAAAGTTTTAATCATGTCCCTATCTGCAACTTCAAATTAATATAAATGGCAATAAAAAGTTTGAGGCAAAAGTAAATATATTCAAAATGCTTATTCATCAAAACAAAACAAAACGAAACACTGACAGTTTCCTAAGAAGTTATTATTGGCCGTCAAAGCCTACAATTATAACTTTACACAACCATAACTTCAAGTCCTCCATCTTATTTGCTCATTGACGTTCCAGATTAACACTTCCTTTCATCCTGAAGACTCTGAAACACTGACAGTTTCCTAAGAAGTTATTATTGGCCGTCAAAGCCTACAATTATATCTTTACACAACCACAACTTCATCTCCTCCATCTTATTTGCTCATTGACGTTCCAGATTAACACTTCCTTTCATCCTGAAGACTCTGTCCTTTCTGATTACAAATTTGTTTCCCTGAGAGGAAATGTGTACAGTATAAGTAATTGTGATATTTTCACCTTTTTTTCAGTATATCTGATAACTTTCATTTTGATTTCTTTGGTGAACAGCTTCTTTATCTGATGAATCACTATGATAGTAACTGCTATTTATTTGTCATAATTTAAAGCAAGCAACAAACAAACAAAAAAACAATACTTGGGAAACACACATATTCATATTATAATCCCAGAATAACTCAACAGGACATTGATGAGATATTCTGTCATACCTGGAATAAGGATGAGTTAAGAAAGTTACCCTATATGTCCGCCTGTATGCCCAGTAGTACTCCTGAAGTACTCTGACACTGTGAGAGCCCCAAACTGTGCCAGGCAGTTTAAACCATATTATTCTGGTAGTTCTAAATTAGGATCTGTATTTCCAATTTCTTCATGTTATTTCAAACATTAAATTAATTGCAGATACTGGGAGGCAGGTATATTTAACCATAGGATATCTGTGTTCTTGGATAACCCAGAAACTGTACAGAATCCTCCACCTGACATTATAGGTCAACTAGATATTCTAGAAACTAACTGGATGTGAGCCCATTCTGAGAATTACTCACTAATGGTAGAGAAATTTAGTAAACCACTAATAATAACTACTTTATATTTGTACTGGGGTTTCTTTACTTCATTTGACTCTGGTAACCTGTTTTCAATTAATTGATATTACAATATAAAAATAAACCCAGACTTTTCTTTTTAGATTAGCATTTGAGTTTTTCTATCTTCTTGCCCTAATTTTCCTTCCAGTTCCTTTATCACTCTCCCACAGGCGATTTGCTCTGCGAGAAACAGGTCCTATGTTTTTAGGGCTCTGTAACTTTCCTTGCTACCACTGTTCCTCTTCCAGAAACCCTATCACTCTTTGCTGTATCTCCTGTGAAATTCATATTCAGCTTCTCATATACATAGTTAGTCCCTTCACTTGGTATGTAAACTGAGAAGGGATCATCCCTTTCTTACTTCTGTATTCACTTTAAGTTTCTAGAATAGAGTACTCTGAACATAGCAGGAAGTGGTTGATTACTTGATGAATGATCCAAATGCAACTTAAATGGAAAAGATAAACATTCGCAGAACTCCGATTGTTTGAAAGATTTAATATGCCTCAAAAAGTGATCAATAGACTCAACTCAGTAATTTAGGAGTGACTCGAAACTCAATTTTTCAGTTCTAATACAGCTTCTGGTTTCTCATCTTTCTACCATCTTACAATTATCCCCCTTATCTTTCTCTTACCTGATGATTACACTGCTTTTCTGTATAGTTAGTGTATTGGAATTAAGGGCTTGGGCTTTTGTAGTCTGATTGTTCACCAGTCATAGAAGTTGAATCTTCAAGTATTCTGGTAATTCATGTCATAGAACAGTGACTCTGTGGCTTCAGACTGGGACCTCAAGTTTCTCCATTGACCTGGTTACTAAGACATCAAATAAATGATGTTTTCCTACATACCATACTTGTAAATGATACCATATTATTAAAACACATATTTTTGAGGCTGCATGTCATTGTTGAAAACTTTCTGTATTCGAAAATTTCCTAATAACCTTTTCATTAACAACTGCGACCTTGTGTTAAGCTACTTCACCAACTGGCTTCACTTGTGAAACGAAGAACTAAGTGACATTTAAGCAACATTGGAGTTCTTATATTTTATGATTTAATGGCCTAATAGTATCACTGACTCTTATTTAATATAAAACTCTGTTTATGGAGCCACTTACATTTTAAAGGAACAGTTAATTTAACTAAGAGCATGTTCACATATAAATGGCCTATATCCATGTATTCAACCAAATGAGAATCAAAAATATTCAGGAAAAAAAATGTGTCTTTACCAAACATGTACAGACTTTTTTCTTGTTATTATTCCCTAAATAATATGATATAACAACTTTTACATATCACTTGCATTATATTATGTATGACAGGTTGAGCACACCTAATTCGAAAATCCAAATCTGAGATACTTCAAAATTTGAAAGTTTTTTGAATTCCAACAAGAGGCTCAAAAGAAATGTTCACTGAAGCATTTTAGATTTCAGATTTTGGATTAGGGATGTTCAACTGGCATGTATTCTGCAAATATTCCAAAATTCAAAAAAAATATATGAAATTGAAAACACTTCTGGTCCCAAGCATTTTAAATAAGGGATACTCAAACTGTATAAGTAATCTAGAGATTAAAGTATACAGGAGGATGTGCATAGATTATACGCAGATAGTATGCCATTTTGTATCAGGGACTTCTGTGAATTTTGGTATCCAAGGCAGGTCCTGGAACTAATTCCCCACAGATACGAAGGGATGACTGTATATTTTAATATTTTGAATATTTTATGAAAATGAATTGTTAATTTTCTTGGATTTTTCCGTTTTGGCTTCTGCTTGTGTGCTTGTCTTGTAGTGTTTTTTTTTTTTTTCCTTTTTGTCTTTTTTACTGACCGGTAACGGGATCACAACCCTTGGTGTTGCGCCCGCACCACGCTCAGCCAGTGAGCAGGAACCGGTCTCCACATGGGATCCGAACCCTCGGCGGGAGCGCCGCCGCACTCCCAAGCGGCGCACTCTCCAGTGCGCCACCGGGCCGGCCCATCTTGTAGTGTTTTTAATCAAGTTCCTTCTTGTCTGGAAATATCTATCATTCTATTTCATGTAGATGTAAAACATTTCCCTAATTAATGAGAGTGTGTATAGAATGAATCAATCATACACTTACTATTCCCATTATCTTCAATTATTCAGATGAAAAGTAGTCATCTCATTTTAGTAGAAAGTAGTATTGGAAAGATTTTGTATAAATCACTGCAATTTAATAGAAATATTATAATTATTTTTTAATCAGACTACCTTTCAAAACATAGAAGATATGTATCATACTTTTGGGAAAGTGGAAACAACCATTACGAAAATTTGCAGAATTTAGGACTGTAGTAAGTCCTTTATATCTAAGCCTTATGAATGTCTAATTTCTGAATAAAAAAATGACATTAAATAAAATGCAAATGGCCCTATGCAAATAATTATCATGACAATAATACTGTTATTTACAAAATACTGGATTTATTTTATGTAAGCTCTGGATAAAAGTGGGTAGGTCACTGTCCAGCTGTTCCATACACTGGCTCTCCCTTTTTATGTTGTTCAAGTTAAATTACTTGAAAAATAAAATGTTTGAACCAAAGATTGTGTATATTGTTTAAAACATGAAAAAAAAATGCTCAAACACACACTATTTTAGTATCTGAATGGAAAGTAGGACATAATCTTTGACTCAGCTGAAGGGGGCTAGTGGGGAAGGATCTCAACTGTTGAAATACCCTAAGGAGAATTGTTGGTCATCCAAATCACAGTGCCCATAGGACATAATGATTTTAAATCAGTCTAGGCTAGTATCAATATCCAAAAGCCAGATATTAAGCATAGGGAGTGGCAGCAAAGATTCCAGGGCGGTGATGACAGTCATGGCATTTCGTGGACTCCATGTATTTGAATTAAACCCCTAGACAGAAAAACTTGACAGGGTCTAACACCAAAAGGATGGAAAAAAAGGTGGCCATAAAGTTACTAAGGCAGCACCTAAGTGAAACAGAGCTCCAGTCTAAGGTGAAACATGAGTGCAAATCATGAAGGCCACAAACTGGACCAGCTCAACAGAAGGCAGAGGCCACGCTTGGTAACAGGACTATTTCTGACCCATTTTCTACCAGAGATGGAACACCTCATAGTTAACAAGCTTAGGGAGAATTGGTTCAGATACAGTGTGAAGCTGAGCTGGGCAAGGCTGGGTAGGCAATTATTTGTATTACCGACATTTATACCAAATAGGATTCCACAGCAAAAATATCTGACTATATACATCTTTGGCTGTGATTCTTTCCTCCCAGTGTTTTAACATTTCTCAAATTGGAATGTAATTTTAACCAGGTGTTTTAGTCCGTTTGTGCTGCTAGAACAAAATACCACAGACGGGATAATTTATAAAGAACAGCAATTTATTTATTACAGTTCTAGAGGCTGGGGAGTCCAAGATCAAGACACCAACATTGGTGTGGGGTGAGGGTTATTCTGTTTCCAAGATGGTGCCTTGTTGCTGCATCCTCACATGTTGGAAGGCAGAAGGGCAAGAGGGGTGAACTCTCTAAAGCCTCTTTTATAAGGGCAATAATTCATTCATGAGGTAGAGATCTCATGACTTAGTCACTTCCCCAAAGGCCCCACCTTTTAATACCACCATAATGGGGATTATGTTGCAACGTAAATTTTGGAGACACCGCATTCAAACCATAATGCGAAATAAGTGTCTTTCATTTGAAAATCTTCCCACCTCTCCCCAAAGGCTTTACTGATTAGATTGATTATATCAGTCCATGGTATCTTAAAAAATGTAGGAAATACGGCAAGTTTGTCTCTAAGTTAAAAGAATAAAGTTACTATGCAACAAAAACATTTACTTAGTGCTTACTGTGTGTTAGGCATAGTGCTAAGTGCTTTTCTATATAACATCAAATTTAATTCTCATAACAACCATTATCATCACTGTTATGGACTGTGTTAAGGTCTGATATGTGTCCCCTCCAAGGCTCATGTGGGAACTTGATACCCAATGTGACAATGTTGAGAGGTGGGGCTGTTAAGAGGTAATTGGATATTGAGGACTATGCTCTCACAATAGGATTAATGCATTCATGGAGTTATAGGTTAATGGATGAATGATTATCACAGGACTGGCACTAAGGACTTTATAAGGAGAGCAAGTGAACATACTGGAACACGCTCACCCAGCCCTCCTGATGTGATAACACTGCATCGCCACAGGACTCTGCGGAGAGTTCCTACCAAGAAGGCCCTCACCAGATGTGCCCCACATGTGGGACCCTGGACTTCTCAGCCTCCAAAACCATAAGAAATAAAATTAGTTTCTTTATAAATTACCCAGTTTTTGGTGTTCTGTTATAAGCAACAGAAAGCTGACTAATAGAGATTGAATGTTTATCTCCTCAAAATTTATATGTTGAAGCCCTAGTCCCCAACATGATGGTATTTGAAAGCGGGGCTTCTGGGAAGTAATTAGGTTTATATTAAGACGTAAGAATTAGACACTCATGATGGGACTAGTGTCCACATAAGAAGAGGAACACAGAGAGATCTCTTACCCTGTCTCCACAGGCATGTGCCAAAGAAAGGCCATTTGAGCATAGAGTAAGAAGGCAGCTGTCTATAAGACAGGAAGCAGGTCCTCACCAAGAACTAAATCTGCTGGCACCTTGACCTTGAGCTTCTCAGTCTCCAGAACTGTGAGAAATAAATATCTGTTGTTTAAGCCACCCAGTCTATGGTATTTTGTTATGGCCATCTGAGCAGATCAAGATAATTCCCATTGTACAGATTAGAAAAGTGAGGCCTAGAGTGATTGAGTAAGGCTAATGTCACAATAATTTATTTGAGCCACAGCCCTGCTTGACTTCAAAACTCAAACTCTGAACCACTTCTCTATACTGGATCTGTGAAATTTAATGCTGTGCTTTCAATCATATATTACTTTATCAGCTTCTTCTATATTTTTCATATAACCCACATTCATCATCTGGTTCAAGGCACAATCATCTACTGCCAAAATTACTGCAATAGCCTCTTAACAGGCCTCTCTGCTTCTACCTAGTGCCCACATCCACATTCTCTCTTTCCTTTCTCCATGTTCCTTATAGTCTATTCTTAGCATAGAAACTAGAGGAATTTTTATTTTTTTATTATTTTTTTGGCAGCTAGCCGGTACAGGGGGTGTTATTGGCACCAGGTTCTAACCAACTGAGCAACCGGCCATCCTTAAAGAGGTACTCTTAAATGTCACATCATATCACAAGACTGCTCAAATCTACATAAAACCACTGGCAGTAACACCCACAGTCTTTACAACGGCTTCTAGGCCCTGCATGATTGCCCCCAGCTACCCTTGACCTCATCTCGTACTACTCTCTACCTCATACCATATTCCAGCCGCATTCCCTTTTGGTCCTACCTTATGTCTGTATTTTTGCCTTACGATCCTTACATTTTTTATTCTATCTAGGATGCTTTTCACAGATATGTTTCTCATCCCCTTCAAGTCTCTGATCAATTCTCATCTTCTCAGTAAGATCCACCTTAACTACCCCTATTTAATATCACAACCTGCTTCCTCCACCTCCCAACACTGCTACTGTGCTCTACTTTTTTCCATGGAATATATTACCTTCTGACATACACATATTTTTGATTACTGTGTTTATTGTCTGACCTCTCTTACAGAATTTAAGACCTATGAGGGCAAGAATCTTGTCACTGATATAACTCTAAGTACCTAGAAGAACACCTGAAACAGAAACAAAATATATATTGATTGAATTAATTAACTTTAGAAGACATAAGATTACTTGTTACTAGAGACAGGTTATGTCTTAAATGAGATATTGGAAATAAAAGGACCCAGTCAACTCTTCATTAATTCATTAACATAATGTAGTAGGAATAAAGGTAACTCTACATGGTCTCAAATGTGTTTAGAGTCTCAATAAATATTCATTATGGGGCCAGCCCAGTGGCACACTGCTACAGTGCGCCGCTTGGGAAGTGTGGTGTCGCTCCCGCCGAGGGTTCGGATCCCACATACAGACCGGTTCCCGCTCACTGGCTGAGCGAGGTGCAGGGGGCAACACCGAGGGTTGCGATCCCGTTGCCGGTCCCGGTCCGGTACGGGCGCGACACTGAGGGTTGCGATCCGTTGCCGGTCATGAAAAAAAAAAAAAGACAAAAAAAAGGAAAAAAAAAAAATAAAAATAAATATTCATTATGGAAATTAAAAAATAGAGAAAAATACAAAGAAAAAATAAAAGCCATCCATTAGCCAGTATAATTACTAATAATATTTAAGTGCATATTTTCCTCATGTTTTTTCTTATGTATAAACAAACATTTAATTTTTTTTAAATTAAGATCATCCTCTCTCTCTCTCTCTCTCTCTCTCTGTGTATTTTGGGAGAAAATATATATATATATATGTCCTTTATATATATATAGAGATATATATATATATAAATGTATATATGTCCTTTATATATATATATGTCCTTATATATATATATATATATATATATATATGTCTTTCTCTCTGTGTATTTTGGGAGAAAATATATATATATATGTCCTTTATATATATATATATATATATGTCCTTTATATATATATATGTCCATATATATATATATATATATATGTCCTTTCCTAAAGGAGATATAAATGTACAAACATCTTTTATTAAAGAAACCAAAAACCAAAACACAACATAAAAACCTGTCTTTGGATGCTACATTTCCATCTAGCTACAATCACTTCTCTCCTTCCCATTAGAGTCAAAGTTCCTGCTCCTTTCTGTCTATTATTTCCCACTGCTCACTATTAAAATAAACCTTCACTAGCCAAAAACCTATGTCCCAATAGCCACATCTAATAGACTATTTTTAATTCTTGTTGCACTTAATAATTCTGCAGCATTTAACGTTGTTGGCTAATCTCTTAAAATTGTTTAATTCAAGGATGCCACTTGAACGGAGTTTCCTTTTAATTTCTAACCCTGTTTCTTTTTTTTGTCTGTTCTTCCTCTGGCCAACCATTAAATGTTGATATTCTGTAGGGTCCTGCCTTGGACCATTTCTTTTCTAACAGTATATGTTCTCCTTGACTAATCTTTAATTCTTATGGTTTCAACCACTGCTTGTAATACTAATGATTCAGTAATCTCTTGCTTTAGCCTGGATCACCCTCCTGAAACCCCAAACAATTAATCTATCTATTAGATATCCATCTCTTTATGGATTTTCCAGAGGCACAAGAAACATAACATGTTCAAAGGTAAGTTAACTTTTCCTTTAAACCTGCACCTCATCCAAAATCTTAGTGACTGTTACCACAATCCAATTGTTATTTATCCAAGAAAGAAATTTACCAATCATTTTAGATTTTTCCATTATCTTCACTTTCTATACATCACCAGCCATCGATTCATTTAAATTCCACTTGCTTAACAGCTCTTATATTTTACTCCCTTTTCTCTCTTGCCATTGTTACTGCCCTTGTTCAGCTCTCATAATTTCTTGTCTGCATTTAGCATCTCCTCCTCTTTCACAATCCGTACAATTCATGCTCTGTACTGCTGCCAGACAGATATTTCTAAATGAAGGCTGGAACACATACATTGCTGTCTGTGTCTCTTAGAGGGAAGGAAACTTTTTACTCTCTTTCTCAATACAGAGAAACCTCCATCCAGCTTCACATGAAGTATTTACAAATCATGTAAATCAGTGTACATGTAACACACCAAATCATGATTGCTAACTGGTCGATGAGGTGCTCTGTTAAAAGTGTAGGCCCAGCTACCATGTTCTCCTTTCTTTTTTCACATGACACTTTGATGCTTAGAAATCTCACACTTTTAGGCTAAGAGACCAGCTGGTTGGCTGATGGCATCTTTGAAATTAGATCTATATTTTCTAACAATAAAAGTAACACATGTTTATGGTAAAAAATGAAATAATACAATATAATAACTTATAAAGGCAAAACAAATAATGGCAGACACTATTGGCTGGATAACCCAATACTTTTCATAACCCTCTTCTCCTGTTTTAAACCTTTCCCCATTATAGAACCTTTTAAGCCTAACTAGATGTTTAGCTAGGCTTTCTTACAGCTGGAGTTGACCCAGATTTGGTCAATGGGAACAGAATTAAAGTATGCTGAAAGTTTCTGGGAGAACTTTTGATGTTCTGATGAAAAGGGCAGAAATAGCTGACACTATTCCTTTCCCTTTCTTGAACATGATTGATCTTGATATTTGGATCTGTGTCTGCCATCTTGCAACACAAGGCAACATGCTTTGAGAACAGAAGGAAGGTGGACACAAAGTTAGGGTCTGTATCCTTGATTGTAGAAACTGTCTGTAGACTTCTTATATGAGAAAAATAAACATCAACTTGCAAGCTCCTGTCAGTACTGTTTCTATTATTTACAGCTAAAATCACACTAACTATATCCATCCCACCTGCCCACTTCCTATCTTCCAGAGGCAAGCATCCTTAGGGCAACATGGTGAATCCTTTCATAACTTTTCTTGGATCACACAAAATATAAAAGCATGTGTGCCCATAAGTACAGTGCTGTTGCTTTTCTTCCCTTACCAACACATCACGATATCTCTATAAGGTAGTATATATTGATCTATCTTCTCCACTTATTTTTAATCTAGATATACACCTATTTTATACAAATAATATGATCTCATGTCTGTTTTTTAAATTTCATGCTTTTCCTTATTTTCATTTTGCTTGCCTTCCCTCTCCTCTGCTCTCTTAATCTTGCTCATCCTTCTACTCTCCCCAGTCTCATTTCTTGTAGTGCTCCATCTTATATCTTTTCATTTCTTCTGTGAGGGGTCTATCACTCTCTTTTCACTATTCTATCCTCTGTAAAATGTTTCATCTCTTTCTTTCTCTCCCTACTATTCTTTTTATACCTTCTACAATACCTACATTGATTACCTACATATACCCCTCCCCCCATTTCATTTATAAGACCGTTGTGAGCATAGACTGTGTTTTATTTTTATTTAATTCCTGGACTTGGATGGAAGAATAGAAAGTGGAATCAAGGAGAGAAGTGGAGGGGAAATTTGAGCCAAGGGGAACAACATGGAACGTGTAGATAAGGCGCCTGTCAATCGTACCGGATTGAACTTTTCCTTTAAGGAGTGGGCCATATTCCTTGGAGAGCTAAGGTAGGTCAGTTGCTATTGGCCAGGGGTGGGCAAACTGTAAACTGTGGTCCAAATCCAGCCTGCTGCCTGTTTTCGTAAATAAAATTTCATTAGAACACAGCCACACTCATTTGTGTATATACGGTGCATGTCTGCTTATGTGCTTCCATGGCAGAACTAAGTAGGTGTGGTAGAGACTGTACTGTCAACAAAGTCTACAGTAGAGGCTATTACTTATCAGCCTGAGAAGTCTCATCACATTCCTGAACGCAATATAGCACTGTTAATTTCCATTGCAGTCAGCAAATATTTATTGATTGAGGTAAGCATAATTTCAGGCTTGGGGAAATATCTTAATCTGCTTGGGCTACCATAACAAGATACCATAGTTTGGGTGGCTTAAACAACAGAAATTTATTTCACGCAATTCTGGAGGCTGGAAGTCTGAGATCAGGGTGCCAGCATGCTCAGGTTCTGGTGAGGAGTCTTTTTTTGACTTGCAGACAGCCACCTTCTAACTATGCTTACTGTGTGTTAAGCCCACCTTTTGGGGAGGGGATCAGTCTCCTTTCCTCTTATAAGGCCACCAATCCTATTGGATTAGGACCCCACCCTCATTTAATTGTAATTACCTCCTTTTTAAAAGCCCTATCTCTAAATACCATCACATTGATGGTTAAGGCTTGAACACATTAATTTTGGGAAAACATAATTCAGTCCACAGCAAGAATACACAAGGCACTAGGGATGCTGCAGTGAATGTATCAAGCAACTAACACCTATAAGCGAATTTTTTTAAAAAGGACAAAAACATGAAAGAATATATTTTCAAGAATATAAGTGCTAAGTGGCAGAAAGAGGCAGTAATTAGGACACGGGTATCAAGGGCCTGAACCAGAGTGGTTCACCGGGAATTTAAGAAATTTTGAAAGCAAAATCAGCAGGAGCTAATTTTCACTTGTGCGGAGGAGGATACATTGGTTTTATAATGAACAATTTTGATTTTTTTCCTTGTAAGTCTTAAAATAATCTTATCTCTTGAGTTCACATTTTAAATTTGATTTGCATTCCTCTATTTCTTTTGAAGAGTTTAAAAAAGAAGTTGAAGATCTTAGTTTCTGATTTCCAGGTAAGTGAGTAGTCCTTTTGGGTTACCACCTAGAGAACATGGCTCCCTAAGAAAAGCCATTTTTCAGCCTCCAGCAACAATCCATATACCTGTCAGTTGGTCCAGATCCACTGAATCCAGCTACTCCTAATCTACAGCATGCCACACATTATTTTAAAAAGTTAAGAGGTCTTTTATTCTTCTCTTTTCTTTACCAAATCTCTTGGGTCTCTATTGCTGCCTTATTCCTTTGTCTTTTATTTTCTTTGGTTCTTTGTAACAGAAAAACATTTATATATTAACCAAAGTGTTTTTTGTTTCCAGTTCTGGTTATGCATGACCCTCCTCCATTCAGGCAGAAGCAGATAATGTCTTACTTACTGACTCAAGGAATGGATAACACAGCAGTATATTAAAAAACAAAAAAATTAAATTATTAAATTTTTGGCATTTAATTTTCAAAAGCCTAGGATTCGAAACATAAATGATAGATTTGGAAGTTGTTTTTCTTTCTCCTCCCATCCCTATCTCCTTATACTCAACACATACTAGAACAGACTCTATGGGGTTGAGGCAAGATGCTGGTGGATCTCTGGGAAGGTACTCTGCAACACATTCGCCTCTGCTTAGAACTGGTAGAAGGATGATGGACAGAATAAGAAATTCTATCAGGTTTGGAATTTTGTCAGCGGGGAAGCCCGCACTGTCCCAACTCCAGAGCACAGTCTAAGGAGAAAGCAAGGTCTCAGAATTCTTTCACACTTAGTGTAATGAGGGGACAGCAGAATATGACACTGATTTGGCACTGAGTAGATAGTAAAGATCTTCTAGTCAGTACAAAAGAGAAAGTACACTGACTTGGTAGACTGACAGCTCAGTAGGCATCAACCAGGCCAAATATTCATACCATCTGCCAACATACTGAGACTTGGACTTGGATGGCACTAAGGACACAGACCTAGGCGGAAAAGGAGAGATGAAGACTGTTTTGGTTAAGGTTATTTTCTAGTCCCTGATACAAAGTGGGCTCAAAATGGAAATAAAATTAAGTAACTAATCCAACAAATACCCATTATACCCATTGTATTATATACAAATAACTTTTAGTTTAAAATAATAAAAATTAAATTTCTTAAATATCTGACTTTGTAGACTGTGATTCATTCTTAGAAAAAATTCCTTCCTCTCCCATCTTTTCATCATATCATTGAACCTCTTCACATAAACTTGAAATATGCTACTTTTCTCTAAATCTTATTCTATTGCATTCTTCATATGTCTGCCACAAAGTCCACACTATGCCATGGAAAAAGTTTAGATATTAAGGTTATCAGAAATTAGCAGTGATTAAGAAACAACATATGGAAGTTACTTTAAATATATAGACATATATGTTACAGAATCCTTTTAATTTCTGATTCTTAAAGAAATGTAAATTTTTATAAATGTCATTGTTGTGTCACAGGAATTTGTATTTCTAGTCTCAGAATATGACTTCAAATTTGCATAAATACATATTCCAAATCTGACAGTTTTGGATTTCTAACATATGCTAGCTTCCATATCAGCCATCAAAATATTTATTTTAAGAATCAACTAGAAAAGTTTTTTATATAGCCAATAAAAAGACTTTGGACAAGTTGGAGGGCCAAGTAGATGCAATAAGTCTCTCTCCAGTGCTAATTAAATAGAAATGCTACATAAAAGTTAAAAAAATCTGATATGTATGTTGGGGATACAGGCTGGGAGTCAAAATTTTGGGCTCTAAGTATAGCGGCAAGCTAGAAAGCCTGTTTGATTTGAGGAATATGGCACAGAAGTTAGCTAGTCTGGACAAAGGGTAGAAAAAGTCCCTAGAAGGATACCAGCACACCAAACCTTTACTATGTGTGGGTGTGAGACTGAATTAGCACTTCTCAAGAAGCTTGGAAACCCTGAACAGAAATAAGTCTTTTATTAGTGAAAGCCATAAAATCAAGAAAAATCAAACACAAAACTGGTCCCACAGCGTTGCTTCCACAATTCAGGATATCCGAGACTCACACAGAAACAACTCCCACTGAAAACAAGCTCAGAGGTAAAAACTGCAAAGTACGCCAGGAAACAAACTGCCGATGAAAAAGTATAAAAGTAGATGAATGAACAAATTCACTTTGAAGAACTACATATAACTGAGAAATATATAAGAAACTTTAAAATAAGTTTGTTAAAAGATTTTAGAAGAGGAATATAGTCAATAAGGCAAGAAGGGGTCAATAAAAAATAATTTCAAAAAAGTACACAAATGGAGATTTTAAATATGAAAAGTCAGGTTAAAGAATATAGAATGAGTAAATCAGAAAACATTAGTAAAGAAACATATGCAACAATGTTCCATACGTTCCAGCTTGGCTGGCTGGTTAGCTCAGTTGGTTAGAGCATGGCCTTGTAATGCCAAGGTCAAGGGTTCAGATCGCTGTCCCAGAGAGCTGCTAAAAAAGTCCTTAGATTATTTTAGAGAGACAAGGTAAAGGCTTTCTTGAACCTTCCCAAGCATGGCATAGGGCTATACAGAATTTTTAGAAAAATACTCTAATTCAGCATTAAAATCAGGGCTTCTTTGAAAATCTCTTTCAAATAATGCTCTGTACATTTCTGTGTGACATTATAACTGTATACTCTTCTAGACTGGCAGTTCTCAACTCCAGTGGCAATTCTAATGTTTTTTTCTGGCCACTTTATTAAGTCACTGACTAGCTTTCTGATATGACTCTTCTGAAATCTTCGCCACTCCTTTCAAATTCTTCCTGTATCTACAACTTTGCTCTCTCTAGTGGCTTTCCACATTTAAAATATAAAAACATACAAGCAAGTAGAATTGTCTTAATCTTGCCTTTCCCCGGGCCGGCCCGGTGGCGCACTGGATAGTGCGCCGCTTGGGAAGCGCGGCGGCGCTCCCGTCCGAGGGTTCGGATCCC
>NW_007726242.1:388607-503185 GCF_000696425.1 Galeopterus variegatus
GGTGCGGCTCCCGCATACAGACCGGTTCCCGCTCACTGGCTGAGCGAGGCGCGGGAGTGGCGCCGAGGGTTGCGATCCCGTTGCCGGTCCCGGTCCGGTATGGGGGCGACACTGAGGGTTGCGATCCGATGCCGGACACAGAAAAAGACAAAAAAAAAAAAAAAAAAAAAATCTTGCCTTTCCTTCCAGCTACCTCCTTTGTCTGTACTTTTCTTAATTTTCTTACTTCCATAAACATTCTTCAACCCACTTTCTGCTGTTACTAGATCCAACAGATATTCTTCAGTCTTCATCTTTCTTGACCTCTTGGTTGCATTTGACACTGTTGACTATTCCCTTCTTAAACATTTTTAAATGCCTTAAAATATGTGCAACTTCTCTTCACCTTTATGCTACGACATTCTTTTTTCCTACTTTCCTGCTTGTTCCTCAAGTGCACATTCCTCTATCCTCCCATAAAGTTGGAGTTCCTTAATGCTTGATCCTAAACCACCTCATTCAATATGCCCATACTGAATTCACAATCTTCTCTCCCTAACTGAGCCACCTCTAATTTTCCTTTACCTATTGAATACATCCAGCTCCATAAGTTAGTACCCTAGATATTATGTTATCCTTGATATTTCTTCCCAATTTATCAGTAAACCCTATTCATTCTAGTCCCTGAATTTCTCTCAAATCCATTCCTATCTTTACAACCACCACTCTTTTTCCTGGACTACTTCAATAAGTTATTAACTGGTCCGTATACTCTCTCTTGCATCTCTCTAATAATATTTGCACAGTTTGCCAAAATACTTTTTTTCTAACAGTCATTCTTATCCTGCCATTCCATAGTTTAAAAACCTCCAATGTCTTCCATTGCTTTTAGGTGAAAGAACCAACATATGTACCATGGTCCCTCCTACCCCACTCCAACCTCACCAACTTTATCTCTTACCATCTATACCATTGTCTTCTGAGCTCCAGTGTGACCTTTTTCTTCCTTAAAAGTACCATTTTCCTGCAGGATACAGACTTTGGCAAATGTTGGTCTGTTTATCTGGAATATTTGGCCCTTATTCCTCTTAACCTAGTTAATGCCTACTCATTTATTAGATATAGGCCAAAAAGGCAATTTTTCCAAGAAAGCCTTCCCTGATTCCTCAATCTAAAATAGGTCCCTCACTTATATCCTGTCACGGCAACATGTACTTCTCCTTCACAGCATTTATCATAGTTTGAATTTTACATATTTGTGTATGAGACCTTCATTAATGTGTGCCGCTCCCACTAGACTTTAAGCTCTGCCCAATACATTGCCTGTTATATAGTAGCCACTCAATATTTGTTGAATGTATGTTACAATAATTGATCATTACCAATGTTTAAAAATAATTTAGTTTTTAAATTCCTTATTTCTATTTTATTCTATTTGATATACTCTAAATCTATTTGCATTCTTTTTTTTATTTTTCCTTTTTGTCTTTTTTCGTGACCGGCAACAGATCGTAACCCTCAGTGTCGCGCCCATACCAGACCGGGACCGGCAACGGGATCACAACCCTCGGTGTTGCGTCTGCACCTCGCTCAGCCAGTGAGCGGCCGGTCTGTATGTGGGATCTGAACCCTCGGCGGGAGCGCCGCTGTGCTCCCAAGCAGCGCACTGCTACCGGGCCGGCCCCTAAATCTATTTGCATTCTGATTTTCTTTTTTTGATTGGGAAAGAAAGAGATGGGTTATAACTGTGGAGCTGGGAACTATGCATAAAACTGGGGATGTCCCTCAGAAAGTGTGTGAAATCCTCTTTCTTACATGTCACAGTAAGAAAACAAACAAACAAAAAACCAAAAAAAACCTGATAATTCCTGTTCTAGACTGTCAACTAATAGCTTGCTTGTTATTTTTTAAAAATAAAACTAAAGTTCTAAGAAAAGTAGAAATAATCTTGAGACACATTATGCCTCTCTAGGCTAGTCAGCAACATGTGACTGAGAGAGGTCACATTTTATTCACTCTATTGTATCTGCTCTGTGGTGTCCTAGTTTTAATCTCCCCTCCAGGAATGAGCAAGCTTTTTTGATAAGAAACTATAACAGGCAGAAAGTAGAACAATCCAGTTTTCCAAAATAATGCTTCAAGTTTAGGAAATATATTTATTATAGTGGCAGTTTTATACAAGAAAGAGAATATCAAGGACATGCTCTGGTTCCATGGAGATCAATAAAAATTAAATTTACATATATATATATATTTTTTCTTAATTTATCAATATATAATGTAGTTAACCTTTGTATCCCTTTACCACTGGTAAATTTACATATATAATATTTACTTCAGCCTTTCAAGCATCATGCATTGTATAATATGCTAAAGTAAATTTTAAAATGTTGCCCAGTCTGTGGAAATTATAGTATCATCCATTTAAATAGTTGAATATTATATATAATGCATTATTTTTCTGATTAAAAAATTATTAAATGCAAAAAAAACTCACAAAGAAACTAAGCCCCCAAATAACACTTTCTCCTGATGACCAAGATAACCACTATTAATATTATATATGTTATTTGAGTTTTGTTTTTGGTATGTCTGTGTACGATTTTTTACAAAGATAATATCATGGTGTACATATTTTCCTATTGGGAACATTTTGCAAATCTGTATTCTTTCCTATCCTTCATATTGGATGCAAAATATTGTAGAGCAGTGGCTTTTAATCAGGGTGATTTTTCCCCAAGGGGATATTTGGCAATGTCTAGAAGCACTTTTTATTGTTATGACCAGCTAAGTAGGGGTATGGAAGTATTGTTCTAGCGTGTAGAGAGCAAGTATGCTGCTAAATATCCTATAATGCATGTGCAGCACTCATAATAAAATTATCCACTCAATAGTGATGAAACATCAATAGTGACAAGGTTGAGAAACCCTATTTTAGTACATACTGCATTTTAAATACTGCAATAAATGGAAGGTAAATTTAAATCTTAAACTGCATTATTCTAAATTTCTGAAGATGTATTACTAAATCTCTACTATACTTTTTCTACAAAGATGAATAAAGTCCCTTTTAATATTCCTAAAATTATCTGTGATTTATTTCTATTGGGTAGCTTTTGAAAAGCAAAGAAAAATCCTGGCACCCAATCCATAAAAATCCATTTGTGAAAATGTAATTTTTAACTCAGCATTATACACTTTCATAACACTGTGAAACTCTTCTTCCTAGAATTTGTCACAATATAATTTTAAATTGATTTATGTATCTCCTCCACTAAATTATAATTTCCAAAGGACAAGGACCAGGTCTGTCTTTTCTCATCCCTATGTTCTCTAGCACAAGGCCTTGCACATAGTAAGAACTTAAATAATTACTAAATGAATGACTAACATTAGTAATCAGTACAATAATGTAATCAGTTTTTATATTTATGTCACAAAACTCAAATAAAATATAAATATAAATAATACAAAAGTGATAATGTATTAATTGTACTTAATATTCAAAATCAGCAAATAAAATTATTCTAGCAAATGTTCAAAATTAAAAAGAGGATTCAGCATTACTAAAATGCCAGAAAATACCAACAGTAGGTATTCATACACCTTACACTGTAATTTTTTAAATAAATGATTTAATACAATAATCTGGTTCATACTCAGTAGTAGTTTTTTAATTTCTACATTCACTACTTTATCTATATACTCTTAGTTCAGTTTAATACACAGGCACAGAAGATCAGTCATTACCAAGCATATGAAATATCTAATTCCTTCAAATTAAGTATTTTATTGCTCAATTCTGTTTTGTCTCTTTCAAATCTAATAGGAATCAATGACCAACAATTACATTTAAAGAAGTCAATTAAAAGTATTTATAAGACTTTAAGCTTATATCTCAATGATACAAGGTTAACAAAATTACATCCGTTATTTTGTGGTCATAACTTAAGCTCTTTCTTATTTTCATCAAAATCATCTGAATTTAGCATCAGATATATTTTTAGTATGAGCAAAAGATTCTGAAATTATATCCTTCCCTCAGTTACTCAAAATCTAAATGGGAGAAGCAAAATAGACAAATAGCTAACAATTAGATTACAAGTAAGATACAGAAAAAATTTTTTAACATCCTTAAAATTTATTGCTTCAGAAAGGCATAAGTTGAATCCCCAATTTTGCCACTTGATCGATTTTGCGATCCTGGACAAATTATTTAATCTCTCTGAGTCTCAGTTTACTCAAACTGCATAATGGGAAAAATACCACTTACCTCACAGAGTTGTAAGAATTAAATGATAGCATGTACATAAGAACCTGACACAAGAGCACATTAAAAAATGACCCCTTTAAGGCCACAGGCATATTCAGCAAATATAATTCAGAATCCCTTACATTCCTGGGGAAGAAAGGCAAGAACATATTGCAGTAGTTTGCTTACTGGTTAGATGGCTGTATGGGGAAACGAATAGCACATTTACTCATCAAGTTCGTTTTTCCCTTCCCAGCTATTTACTGTCAAATAGAAGAGAGAAGAATATAGACTAATACTGCTTTGGTGGTGTAAAATCCAGCACCAATGAAGCCCACTATTTGATTTGTCATCACTCAGGCAGGCTGGTTATCAATAATAACACTCCCTTCTAAAAATGCAATAAATATAGACAAGGCAAATAAAATGGTTTACCATTTTAAAGAGATCTTCTCATGTATTTCTGTGAAATATACTAATTCATTTAGGATGCACTAAAGAAGTAGGCTTGTTCATTGATTTGGGGGTGGTAAGGGGGAGAGAGGAGGTAACTCCTATCAGCAGATTAGTACACGGGCAGGGTCAACCTGGCCCATGGATTTTAGCCAGGCAATGAAAGCCTGCAGTGTTTCCTCCAGTCAATATCTGCAGTAACTGAAAATTGATGGCTACCTCTAAGTTCCAAACTAAAGTTTTAAAAAGTAGGTCATTACTTCACATACATGCCAAAACTTTGCTGCTCTATTAGAAAATCAGCTTTAATTCAAAAATAAACTTTAAAATTTGAAAATAAAGTCAGAGGTGAACAACTGCGGTGCTAATCACAACTTCCAAAGGCACATGTGATTTACTCTGATGTTCCACAGCTTAGCTGAACGGTGCTTATTAGAAGAGCAATTTATCTCAAACACATCAGGGCCTTCAGTAAGGTCTTTCGAAAATCATTTCCACTTCCACTTAGAAAGAAACAAGTAATTTTCAGGCATTTACCTGGGGATACAGGAACACTAAAAAAAAGAGACTGCAGTGCTCTGTGAGGCAGAAGGAAATACAGAAGAGTTACCTCAAATTTGTCACATGTGAGTTACTGCTGGCAATGACAGCCCATCACAGGGGAAATTTTAGGGAAAACAAAACCATCACACATTTTCTCTTTAAAAATATGACAGAGGTGTGATAATTTTCATTGGGCAAATATATAAAGAAGACAGCAAGAAAATAGTAAAGATGTACAAAAAAGTGACTAGAGTAGGATGGACTCAGTTTAACAATGTGTCACTGGACGGGCTGTTTGAAATTACTCACAAAGAAAGTGACAGATATAGACTATTAAAGAAGAGAAAGGACACAAGAGAGACAAGAATGGTATGACCACAGCCATGGATATGAGAATTAGCAATTTGGATGTCGGTATGCAACAAATGGAAGAGATATTAGAGGAAGTAATAGTAGATAAAAGTGGTTTGGTGGTTCCCTGATAGAGGACTTTGATGCTGTGTTATGAATCAGTATAGGTTTCAGGGAAGGACTCCTGTGATTAAAAAGGAATGTTTGAGGAAGAGCTGGCAGCTCTGCATATAACTGACAGAAGAGGGACTAAAGGCAGGACACCTACTGAAAGGTTGTTGCTGCAGTCCAAATATAAGACGATGAAGGGCTGAACCAAGTTTTTAGCTGTAGCACTGCAGGAAAATGAGCAACAGAAGAGAGTAAATTTTACTTGGGAAGGAAATTAGAACAAATTGGTTCTTTCGGTCCCTAAAAGTTGAAAATTTCAAAATCTTACTTTGGTATGTTCTTCTCCTTCATGTGTAAGAGGTATTTTGATTTTAAAAGTTAAGGATTCACTAAGATGGTAGTATCTGAAATGTCAATGTTTAAATGTCAGCAGAGGATATACAGATAAGTTTTTGTGCCTTCCACACAAATTCTCTCTACCTAAGACATTTGGAAATTCATAATAGGAAAGGAAAAAGAAATATCCATTTTATTTTTCATTTCTTTGAAATGGAAATGTCATGAACACTAAAACATAGAAGTAAATAAAAGTATTTCACTGCTTCCTAATTTATAATTAGGCTATAAGAGAATACACTCTGAAAACTAGTACTATAGCTAGAATCAAGCCTAAAAATACACACTCGGATGCTTTGTTGTATACTAAACTCAAAATAAGGCAGAAACTGTCTAATATAACACTGCGTAAAAGTAAAGGCATACTTGAACTCCAGCTTCATCACCTTCTGAATCTAAATGAATCAACATTAGCCTAAAAATACACACTCGGATGCTTTGTTGTATACTAAACTCAAAATAAGGCAGAAACTGTCTAATATAACACTGGGTAAAAGTAAAGGCATACTTGAACTCCAGCTTCATCACCTTCTGAATCTAAATGAATCAACATCAGAACAAATAAGACAGATACATTTATGGTGAATAGTATCTGTAACCATAGTCCAAGAATCCAGGGTTTCTTAAATTGTGCCCCATGGGTAGAAATGTGTGTGTGTGTGTGTGAGGAGTCTATGACTTTGGATGGTAAAAAGAATTACATACTTATTTTATCTAACCTCTATTTGATACTTATCATTTCCTTAAATAAGACAACTTGAGAAGTATTAGCACTCCCTGTGACTCTGTCAACAGAAATCAAAGATATTGGCATAGGACACTGCAGTGATTGCAGATATCCCCAAGTATTATTTACACTCACCACTGCAATGACTTTACAGTAACAATTAGGCTCACTGCTAGATCCTATTATTTAATGCCTTAATAAAAAGCACATATAGTACTATATCACAATTTTTTCATATTTTGATAACTTTTTCAATATAATTACTTTCTTATCCTTGTATTTTATTTTACGCATTTTAAAACTTTTTTTTTTTTAAAAACTTTTTTTTTTTTTTAAATGAAAGTGTCTATAAGCTTTACCAGTCTGCAAAAGAGATTGATGGCACAAGAAAGGTGAAGAACCCATGGTCTAGGCACGAAATCTGTTTACTACAATTATAATCTGTTGATAGAATCCTTAGGGTCAGTAGTGTTTCAGAGTTCAGTAAAACTTTTTTTTTTTTTTAAAAATAAAAGTGTCTATAAGCTTTACCAGTCTGCAAAAGAGATTGATGGCACAAGAAAGGTGAAGAACCCATGGTCTAGGCACGAAATTTGTTTACTACAATTATAATCTGTTGATAGAATCCTTAGGGTCAGTAGTGTTTCAGAGTTCAGAATTTTTAAAATTTCAGACAGGCAGAGAAACAATATAATGTAATGTCCCAGAACAGTTTGCGGCAGCATCCTAGAATCAAACATAGTAATATTTCTTCAGCAAAAATATAAAAATAAATACCAAGTAGAATAAATGAAAGCAATAAATAATTTCCCCATAAGTTCAAGTCAGATCTTGCTACCAAATACATTCAGATCAGGACAGGTTTCGTGATCAAATGAATTACGAAAACAAAAACAAAAAACTTGGTTTTCAGGAGTTTTTGATCTTGGGGCAGCATCCTAGAATCAAACATAGTAATATTTCTTCAGCAAAAATATAAAAATAAATACTAAGTAGAATAAATGAAAGCAATAAATAATTTCCCCATAAGTTCAAGTCAGATCTTGCTACCAAATACATTCAGATCAGGACAGGTTTTGTGATCAAATGAATTACGAAAACAAAAACAAAAAACTTGGTTTTCAGGAGTTTTTGATCTTGGGAATTGCTATAGTTTGGATATGTCCCTCCCCACAAAGCTCATGTTGAAATCTGATCCTCAGTGTGGCAGTGTTGGAAGTCCTTTGGGTCAGGGAGGCAGATCTCTCATGAATGGATTAATGCTCTCCCTGGGGGGAGGGGTATTGAATGGATTCTCACTGTTTGTTCCTGCAAGAGAACAAACAGTTTGTTGTTTAAAGGATCAAGGCACCTCCTCGCCTCCCTCTTTCCTCTTGCCATGTGATCTCCTTGTACCCACTGGCTGTCCTGCCATGAGCAGAAGCAAATATCTCCTTGCCTTGCCTGAAACCTTTTCTTCCCCAGTGCATCACTTCTGTAGCTTTCTCATGAAAGACTGCTCCTCCTATAGCACACCCCTCACAGGGAAAGGGGGTGGTGCTGATATTCTCCAGCCCCATCAATTTCTCTTTCAGATTATTGCTCTTCTACTTCTGAGAAAAACAAAACAAAAAACTTCCATTAATACTCACTCACACATGTGGCTACATAACCTTCTCCTACCCACCGCTGTCCCTTTGTCTGTCATTACTCTAGAATACCTTACCTCTGTACTTTCAATTTCAAGCAAGAGCCCTGCCTAGACTTACACCTCTTGTTTCTTTTTTTCATCTTTTAATGATGGTGTTCCTCAAGTTGCATCTACAACTCCTTTCATTTTTCACATTACCTACTCTCCCTTCATGAAACTAGTCGCCCATGTCATATCAGTTATTACCTAAAAGGTATTTTTCAAACTCTATTTCAGCCCCAAAATATTTTCTAAACTCTAAACATATATAATATATATAAAAAAAAACTGTTGAATATGTCTACCTATATATCCCACACTTCACAAGCATATCAGTTTCAACATGTCTACCCATTTCTTACCTCACTTTCCTTTCAAACTTGTTCCTTTACCTGCATTTACAATCCAAGAAAAAAGCATCCCCAACTAAACCACCAAAAAACCTTCATTATTCGTCTCCTCCTCTCAACCACTGCATCTAACTGATTAAGATACTAAGTCCTTTTGGGACTCAGTCATCTCAAATTTGTCGTTCCTTAATGTCATTTTATTGGTTTAGTCCTAAGAATTCCAATAATTCTAACCAGAATCCCTATAATAACCTCCTAACTTGTTTCTCTGACTACACTTTAAACCTTATCCATCTCCCTTCCCCCATTCACCCTCCATACTTTCACTATACTGACTTCAAAACCACAGCCTTATCAGGTCACTCTTAATCTTACTTGTGCCTAGCAAGGCATAAAGTGGCCTTGTGGTTGTGGACTCTACATACTTTTCTACCTTAATTCCCAGTGATAAATGTCCCCATATTCATTCTTCTACCAATGTTACCAGAAAATGTGGTTAGTCCTTGAAAAGTCCATGTGCTCTTTTCTCTCTTCTCTACCTCCCCTGACCAGTCAACTCCTTACTGTCCCACAAGATTTCAAGCAAGGATTCCCATGAGGAAATCCCTTCTGACCTTTTGCCTTTCCCAGACAGAGTTTGCTGTTTCTCCAACATCCTCTTGTTATGGCACTGGCCAAATTATGATGTCATCACTACTTTTACCTCCATTTTGGCTATTAGACTGTGAGTTCCTAGAGGACAAGAAGTATGTCTTTATCTATATCCTTAGCAATAAGCAGAGTATCTTACACACAGAAAGTGTTTAGAAAATGCTGAATAAATGAAATATATCAAGAATTTTGAAGCTTTACCCAATGTCGAGTTTTTTTACTTTTTAGATCGTTGTTTCAAGGATTTACAAAAAAAGTAAGGATCCATAATTTACCTCATAGATGATTAACCTTTTGAACAATGTTTCAAAAAGTGTAGTTCAAAACAATTGTGATCTTTCTTTAGAACTATGGAGAACATGATTTATTTGTGGGAAAAATGCAGTAAGGTACAATTGGAGCTGACTTCTGAGAGTGTGGGCTCTCTTTCCCCTAAAGATCAAGATATCGGATGTCATTTCAAATGGCTCAGATGTATTTACCAAATAGCTTTCCAAGGTCCCTTATGAATTTGTGAATCCAGGAAGTTATATTTAATTATTAAAGGCTGGAGAAAACCACAGGAATTAAAGTTTTCTTCACTGTCATTCTGTACATCTTCTTAGTCACTTTGTCTCATGTAATTTGCTTGAAGCTCACCATATGGTATAATTAGCTAAGTCCATTTTTGCATAAAATTTCCAAACAAAAATATTATATGAAAAGAATAAATAATCTTAAGTGACTGTTCCTGTACTTTTACGATGGTTTGCTTTATGACTGTGTCATTACGAAAGCCAGTTTTATTTGCTAAATCTATTTATAAATTAATTTTTCTCCAGCCCAACTCTCCCAAATGCTTTTTTAACATAACAAGTTATAAAGGAATGTTGAAAAATTCCAGAGTTTTCTGATCTCACCAAGGCATAAAATAATTTTTTGCCATTTAAACAAAAGGAGAAATACAGTAAACAATTTCTGTTTGAAGAGTCATAGATTACCAGAAACAAGGCACCAATATGGTTCTGCCAGTCTCTGAGAAGAAATTATCAGATGAAATACCACCTCCACAATTTTCATCTTCATCTTGTCATCAGGGCCCACCATTCTGACTTTGCTCCTTAAATAGCAACTTCCCTAAAAATAGCTAAAAGTGGACTCAAAGGTTTAGCTCTCTAAAGACTTTAGCTCTCTGAGGTGTTAGTACTCTTTAAGCTTTAAAAATACTTTCATAACCTTGATTTCTCAACCTTTTATATAACTGAATATTTTAAAATATCTTTCATTTATCAAAGGTGAAGTGGTGGAATTTGGGCCTAGTGTTCAAGTTTGGAATATCCAAATGTTCTATTTTACCTTTCAGGATAATATCAGTGTAATCATTAAGGATACAGGTCTGGAGAGAAAGGGTATACCCCTAGTAGCAAGGGTAAATTTAATATAAAAAATAATTTTAACTTCAATAATAATAGCTAGTATTTATCAAATGCTTACTATGTGCAAAGAACTGTCCTTAAATCATAGTGTATTATCGCACTTAATACCCACAATAACCCCAGAAGGTAGGTATTATTATCTTTAACTTACAGATAAAGACATAGTAACCCAGAGATGTTGAGCTGGTTGACAGCTAATAACTGAAGAACCAGGACACAACAGACTTGATCTATTCCAGAGCCCAGATCTTTAATCACTATTCTAAGCTGCTTAACCTCTTAGACTACTGATCATGTGATAACTGATTTAAAACACATTGAGATTTATGAAGCAGATAAATAACATTTAAACAACCAAGAGATTTTTTGGCTAATGCTTTTTAAATGATTAGACTTATAAGTAATGATTTATATAAATTTTTCTTTTTAGCCACATACCTACAGCTCACTTATTCAACTAATATTTATTAAGCTAGACACAGATTTAAATACTAGGGATACAGGAGTAAAAAAGACGAAACACTCTCTCCCATGGAGCTTACCTTCTAAAGGAAGTGAGAAATAATATACAAGTAAACAAAATAAAAAGGATAATTTCAAGATAAGTACTATGAAGAAAATAAAATTGGAATAGGTGACAGGTATGAGTGATCAGAAAAGGCCTCTCTGAGAAGATAGCATTTGATCAAAAACAAGAAAGAGCTAGCCATGCAGAGATTAGGAGAAAAGCAGAGCCAAAGGCCTGAAGGCAGAACCACATTTGATATAGTCACCCCTCTGTATCCATGGGGGATTGGTTCCAGGACCTCCCATGGATACCAAAATCCATGGATGCACAAGTCCCTGATATAAAATAGTGTAGTATTTGCATATAACCTATGTACATCCTCCTGTATACTTTAACTAGATTGACTAGATTATTTATAACGTCTAATACAATGTTCAATACAGACACAATTTTTTCCTCTAATATTTTGGATCATGGTTGGTAGAATCTACGGATGTGGAACCCACAGATATGGAGGGCTGACTGTAACTGGGAAACAGCAATAAGGACAGCATAATCAAAATGAAGTAAGCTAGTGGGAGCATGATAGAGGAATGGTCAAGGAAGTAGGCAGGAGTACTGGGCACACCATTAGGGCCTTGAGGACACAGTAAGGAGTTTATATTTTATTCTATGGCATATACCTTATGGAGCAATGAGAAGCCATAGAACATTTTGATACAGGAGAATAACATGATCTGATTGATGGTCTAAAAAACCACCATGGCTGCTATGGGGTTAGTGGTGGGGGTGGGGGGGGTAGTGGATGGAATGCAGGGGGAAAGAACAATAGCAGGAAGATAAATTGAGCTGGTGCAGTGGTCTAGGCAAGTGACAATGGTGACTTTAATGGTGGAAGATGAAGGAAAATAAATGGATTCAGGAAATATTTTGTAGATATAATCAACTATATTTGGTTGACAGAAAATATCTATTTTTGTTAGACCAGAGGAACTTGCTATTTCAAGGAAGCCTATGGCAACTACTTTGAAATACAAATTTGTCTTTATTTCAATCATGATATAAATTTAGAGTTTGACATATCAGATTTGATTAAAAGTAGAATATGCCTATTTTATCTCTTACGTTGGTTTTATTCACATATTTTTTATTGAAATGTAATTGATTATACATATTTATGGTGTACAGAGTTGAATATCAATACCTGTATACAATGTGTGGTGATCAAATCATGATAATTAGCATATTCATCATTACAAAATTTAATCATTTCTTTGTGATGAGGACATTCGATCTCTCCTCTTCTACCCATTTGATAATATGCAGTATATCAGTGTTAATTAGAGATACCTAGATCAACTGTACACCAATAGAACTTATTATTTCCTAACTAGCTGTTTTGTGCCCATTAATGTAAACACAGGGGTTATAATGAGAAGCTTCATGTATTAAAAGCATTTGGAGGATAAAGACTCTAGAAAAAAGTGAAAGCTATTTACTTCTAACTATATTTTTTATCCTAAGATCTTACTGATCTTCAGTTTTGCCTATGCATAAAAACTCCTAAGACTCCATTGCCTTTACCAGGTTCATGAAATAAATAAAACACAAAAAATGAGGAACTACAGTCTCCACTCAGAGATTTTCACAGACTGAAAAATGGCAATCCCAATAATATTTTTGTAAAACAATGTTAAACCCCAGGGGATTAAATTTTAACCTTATTTATTTATTCAAAACAAGAAGAGATAACTGTGGAAATTTCAAATTTTTATTTTTATTTTTTGTCTTTGAAGTAAAAGAAGTGTTAGTATTCCACTAATTTACAGAGAACACTACTTCAGTTGTGATGGTTAAATAACAAGACAGATATAAATGATGTGAAAAATTCATAGAAATTGAAAGCTTAGCTGACGAAATTCTTCATATTCTACAAGAGACATAAACTCTACTGAAATGCCTTGAACTCTTGGCATTAAGAAAGAACAAGTCATAGAATGAAAGTCTATAGCTTCACAAATGTTTATAACTTTTTTTTCTCGTACACTTGAATTTGGTAACTTTGAAAAATATGAATTTCAAAGTTACTAAACTCCGATGTATAAGAACACAATCATTTCTCAGCAACTGAACCTAACTTGTCTCTTTCACTCTCATTTCCTCTGTATAAGACTAAGAAACAATCTTTAGGAAAAATCATTTACTTCCAGGTTAAAGCTGTTTCTTTGTGGTAAATAGTTCAGGATTATCTTTTTGTTTTTTAACCTTCTCCTTCCCTTCTCCCATCCTCAATCCCTCAGAGGACTTTGGGAGTGTATTAGTCTATTCTGTTGCTTATAAAAGAATACCTGAAACTGGATAATTAATAAGGAAAATGACATTTCTTACAGCTTTGGAGGCTTGGAAGTCCCCGGTCCAGGGAACATATCTAGTAAGGGCCTTCTTGGTGGTGACTCTCTTCAGTGATGTAGGATATCACATGGCGAGATATGGCATGAGCAAGAGAGTTAACCTTCTTACTCACCCTCCTATATAAAGTCATCAGAATCATGCCCATGTTGACCCATTAAACCATCAACCCATTACTTCAATAATGGGTTGATCCATTCATGAGAGCACAGTCCTCATGATCCAATCATCTATTAAAGGTCCCATCTTTCAAATACCATCATTGGATTTCCCACCCTCTTAACACTGTTACAATGGGGATCCAGCTTCTGATACATGAAATTTTGGGAGACACATAAGACCCATAGCAGGAAGGTACAGAGCTTACAAGACTGAGGTCACATGAGAGGTGTGTGTGTGCATGTGTAGATGAGGAGGTTGAAAGGTTCATGGATGTCTTCTGTCATTACTGGCTCTGCTGTGATCTAACCGGTCCTTCATTGTCCTCATCAATGTGCCCCAGAATCTACTGCTAATGCCTGTGTCCCCACAAGGCCTCCAATCACCATGCCATCATCTCACCATTGTATGAAGCCCCTTTAGATCCACTGTCTTCTCAGATATATCCTTGACTTCTTTGAGACACAGAAAACTTTTAAGTTTTCCATGCTTGGAACCACTAAACTCTGGGCAGCTGCCCTCACACCCCTTCATTTATATACCTAACTCAACAGGTGGCACCGAAATAGATGACTTTTCTATAAGACTTGTCATCTTCCCAAGCCCTGCTTTCTTTTCTTAAATTTATTTTTAGTTTTTTTAATTGACACACAAAATTGTATGTGTTTACAACACAATGCATTGAAGTATATATACACTAATCTAGCTAATTAACATATGCATTCTCACACAGATATCATTTTTATGTTGAGAACACTTTACATTCACTCTCATAGCATTTTTGAAGAAAACAATGTATTATTAACTATTGTCACTGTGTTGTACAGTAGATCTCTTGAACTTATTCCTCCTATCTAAAATTTTGTATCCTTTGACCAGTCTCTTCCTAACAGCTGCCTGCCCCACTGACCCCACCCCAGAAACCCCAGCCCCTGGTAACTACCATTATATCCTCTACTTCTATGAGATCAACTTTCTAAGGTCCTAAATGAGTGAGATCATGTGGTATTTGTCCTTCTGTGCCTGGCTTATTTTACTTAACATAATGTTCTCTGGGTTTATCCATGTTGTCACAAATGGTAGGATTTCCTTTTTTTTGTATGGCTGAATAGTATTTTATTGTGTATATATACTACATTTTCTTTAGCTATTCATCTGCTAATGGACCCTCAAATTGATTCCATATCTTGGCTAGTGAGAATAATGCTGCAACAAACATGGGAGTGCAGATACCTCTTTGACATACTGATTTAATTTCCTTTGGATATATACCCTGTGGTAAAATTGCTGGATCATATGGTAGTTATATTTTTAACTTTTTGAGGAACCTCCATACTGTTATCCATTAGACTCCACTAATTTACCAGTGTGGATCATAATCCTAAAAGACACAACCTTGAACACCGTAATCCTGAGTGCTGAAATCCCAGATCAATATCCTTAAAGTCTGAAATCCCCAAACTCCCAGTCCTAAAAGATCAAAACTTGAAAATTATGGGAAAAAAAATTTTTTTTTTAATTCTCAAAAAGACATTTATTATTTACATTTCTAAAAGAGGATGTATTTGGGAAACACAAAACCATGACAGAACACATCATAGGCTACTTTACCCAACAGGTGATAATAACATACATATTTTTGCAAGCATAAACATTCAGGTATACCAACAATAGTTGTACAGATATAACAGCTATGAGAAGAAAAATCATATTCATAAAGAAGTGGGTCAAAAAGTGAAATGTAGGGCCGAGCCCGTGGCGCACTCGGGAGCGTGCGGCACTGGGAGCGCAGCAGCACTCCCGCCGCGAGTCCGGATCCTATATAGGGATGGCCAGTGCGCTCACTGGCTGAGCACGGTGCGGTCTCAAAAAGGACAAAAAAAAAAAAAAGTGAAATGTAGAAATGCTTATCAATATAGTTGGTGAATGTGTGCACCCAGCTTTTTAACTGTGGTCATCTAAAATACTATGATGGACAACCTAAGACTTTTTTTTTTTTATTTGGGAGCTGACCAGTACAGGGATCTAAACCCTTGACCTTGGTATTACCAATACCATGCTCTAACCAACTGAGCTAACCAGCCAGCCCAAACCTATTTTGATGAAATCAATCAAAAACTGTGATGGATCACCACCATATATGTAGTCACCCAAAGAACTGAGATCTTGAGAAATTTTATTTTTCACAAATGCAGATGTACAGAAAACACATCTCTACGTATTGAGGAAGTTTCCACATTTTTACATACAAGTACTTAAAGTCTTGTCAACCCTTGTCAACTGGGCACCCATACACATTTCCTTAAAACATAGTTAATTTCTAAATAAAGACAATAAAAAGGTAATAGTTTTGCCTAACATGATGCAGCAAAAATGATGAAACTATTTTGTATACAACCAAAAACACACTAATCCTTTCCCCAGAATTCAGCTTTCAGAATTTCAGTATGCAGGATTTTAATCTTTTGAAATTGTGATTTTCAGAATATTAGATGTTAGGGATTTTAGACTTTAGAGATTTTGATCATTAGGGTTTTGATCCAATTTGGATGCCTTTTATTTCTTTTTCTTGCCTAACTGCTCTGGATAGGACCTCCAGTACTATATTGAATAGAAGTGGTGGTAGTGGGTATCCTTGTGTTGTTCCACTCTTAGAGACAAAGCTTTCAACTTTTTCCTATTGTGTAAGATGTTAGCTGTGGGCTTGTCATGTATGAACTTATTGTGTTGATGTACATTCCTTCTATACCTGGTTTGTTGAGAGTATTTATCATGAAACAATATTGAATTTTGTCAAATGCTTTTTCCGAATATTGTATTAAGATGAACATATGGTATTTGTCCTTCATTCTGCTAATGTAATGTATCACATTTATTGATTAATGTATGTTGAACAATCCTTGCATACCTGGGATGAATAACACTTGATCATGGTGAATGATCCTCTTAATGTGCTATTGAATTTGGTTTGCCAGTGTTTTGTACAGGATTTTTACATATATGTTCACCAGGGATATTGGCCGGTAGTTTTTTTGTTTGTTTGTTTTTCTTTTTATTTTTTTCCCAGTAGTGTCTTTCTCTGGTTTTAGTATCAGGCTTATGCTGGCCTCATAAAATGAGTTTGGAAGTATTCCCTCCTTTTTAGTTTTTGTGAAGATTTGAGAAGAATTGATATTAGTTGTTCTTTAAATATTTGATAGAACTCAGCATTAAAGCCATCAATTCAGGGCTTTTCTTTGATGGAAGACTATTACTGATTACTTGTTTTCTTTGATGGAAGACTGTATTACTGAATATTCATTATGGTCTGTTAAGACTTTCTATTTCTTCATAATTCAGTCTTGGTAGGTTGAATGCCAAGGAATTTGTCTGTTAGGCTATCCAATTAACATATTATTATTCATAACAGTTTCTTATCATCTATTGTATATCCATTGTATCAGCTGCAATGCCTTTTTCATTTCTGATTTATTTGTCTTTCCATTTTTTCTTAGTCTAGCCAATGATTTGTTGATTTTATCTTTAAAAAAACTAGTTTTGTTGATCTTTTCCATTGTTTTTCTAGTCTCTATTTCATTTATTTCTGCTCTAATCTTTATTATTTCCTTCCTGCTGTTAACTTTGGGCTTAGATTGCTCTTATTTTTCTAGTTCTCTGAGATGTGACATTAAGTTGTATGAGATATTTCTCTTTTTATTGATGTGGGCATTTATTGCTATATACTTTGTAGGCATTTATTGCTATATAATTCTTTGAATTGCTTTTGCTGTGTCCAATAGATTTTGGTATGTTGTGCCTCTATTTTCTTTTGTCTCAGTAAATTTTTTAATTTCCCTTTTTATTTCTTCATTGATCCATTCATTGTTCAGGAGCCCCTCATTTAGTTTCCATATATTTGTGAATTTTCCAATGTTCTCCTGTTATTTATTTCCAGTTTTATACCTTTGTGGTCAGAAAAGATACTTGACATAATTCTAATCTTCTTAAATTTAAGATTTGTTTTGTGGCCTAACATATGATCTACCCTGGAGAATACAGTTTTATACCTTTGTGGTCAGAAAAGATACTTGACATAGTTCTAATCTTCTTAAATTTAAGATTTGTTTTGTGGCCTAACATATGATCTACCCTGGAGAATTTTCCATGTGCAGTTGAGAATATGTGTATTGTGCAAGCTGTTGGATGGACTGTTCGGTATACGTCTGTTAGGTCTATTTGATCTAGAGTGTAGTTTAAGTCTGATATTTCCTTACTGATTTTCTTCTTGTCTGGATAATCTGTCCATTCCTGAAAGTGGGGTGTTGAAGTCCCATGCTGTTATTATAATCTATTATTATAATAAATCTGCTACTATTATAATAGATTAGTAGCCCCCTGCTATTATTGTAATCTAACTCTCCCTTCAAATCTATTAATATTTTCTTTATACATTTAGATGCTCTATTTTGCATACATATATTTACAATTGCTATATCCTTTTGCTGAATTGTCACCTTTATTATTACATAATGACCTTGTCTCCTTTTACAATTTTTTTTTTTTGCATTAAAGTCTATTTTGTCTGATCTCACAGGTACAACTTCTCCTGCTCTGTTTGGTTTCTCTTTGCATGGAATATCTTTTTCTACAACTTCACTTTCAGTCTGTGTGTTTCCTTACAAGTGTACTGAGTCTCTTGTAGGCAGCATACAGTTTGGTCTTGTTTTTTTAATCCATTCAGATAATCCATGTCTTCTGATTGGAGAATTGAATCCATTTACATTCAAGGTAATTAATGCTAAGTAAAATTAACAAATAGTTAACTGTTTTATAGTTGTTTTATAGATCCTTTGTTTCTATCATCCTCTCTTGCTGTCTTCCTTTGTGGCTAAGTGATTTTCTCTAATGGTATGTTTTGATTGCTTGCTGTTTATTTTTTTGTGTATCTACTCTAGGCTTTTGCTTTCTGGTTACCATGAGGATTACAAAACAGATATCATAGTTATGACAGACTGTGTTAAGCTGAATAACAACTTAACTTTGCAAAACAAAAACAAATGAGAAAGCCACTCTACATTTTTACTCCACTTACCCCACCTCATTTTGAATTATTGTTGTCAAAATTTACAACTTTTTATATTGCATATCCCTTGCCAACTTATTGTAGCTATCATTAGTTTTAATTTTTTATGTTTTAACCCTCACATTAAAAAATAATTGAGTTACACACCACTATTACTGTGTTAAAGTATTCTGAATTTGACCGTGTACTTACTTTTACCAACGAGTTTTATACTTTCAGATATTTTCATGTTCCTTATTAGTGTCCTTTTCTTTTAGCTTGAAGAACTCTTTTTAGCTTTTCTTGTATGACAGGTCTGATGGTGATGAACTCCCTTAGTTACTATTTGTCTGGAAAAGTCTTTATCTCTCCTTCATTTCTGAAGGATAGCTTTGCTGGATACAGTATTCTTGGTTGGCAGGGGTTTTTTTCTTTCTTTTTTTTCCTTTAGCACTTTGAATATATCATCCCACTCTCTCCTGGACTATAAGGTTTTAGCTGAGGAGCCTACTACTAGCCATATTGGAACTCCCTCATATGTTATTTGCTTCTTTTCTCTTGTTGATTTCAGTATCCTCTCTTTGTCTTTCTTTTTTGACAGTTTAACTGTAGTATGTCTTGAGGTAGTCTTATTTGAATTTAATATGACTGAAGATCTTTGACCTTCCTGTACCTGAATATTTACATATCTCTCAAGGTTTGGATAGTTTTCTGCTACTACAGTAGTCCTCCCCCAACAGCAGTTTTGCTTTGCTTTCCACAGTCTTAGTTACCTGCAGTCAACCTTAGTATAAAAATATTAAATAGAAAATTCCAGAAATAAACAACTCATGTTTTAAATAGTGCATGATTCTGAGTAGTGTGATACAATATTGTGCTGTCCCCTCTGTCCCTTTGTCAGAAATAAATCATCCCATTGTCCAGCATGTCCATACTATATACACTATCCACCTGTTAATCACTTATTAGATTTCTTGGTTATCTAAAGTATTCTGAATTTGACCGTGTACTTACTTTTACCAACGAGTTTTATACTTTCAGATATTTTCATGTTCCTTATTAGTGTCCTTTTCTTTTAGCTTGAAGAACTCTTTTTAGCTTTTCTTGTATGACAGGTCTGATGGTGATGAACTCCCTTAGTTACTATTTGTCTGGAAAAGTCTTTATCTCTCCTTCATTTCTGAAGGATAGCTTTGCTGGATACAGTATTCTTGGTTGGCAGGGGTTTTTTTCTTTCTTTTTTTTCCTTTAGCACTTTGAATATATCATCCCACTCTCTCCTGGACTATAAGGTTTTAGCTGAGGAGCCTACTACTAGCCATATTGGAACTCCCTCATATGTTATTTGCTTCTTTTCTCTTGTTGATTTCAGTATCCTCTCTTTGTCTTTCTTTTTTGACAGTTTAACTGTAGTATGTCTTGAGGTAGTCTTATTTGAATTTAATATGACTGAAGATCTTTGACCTTCCTGTACCTGAATATTTACATATCTCTCAAGGTTTGGATAGTTTTCTGCTACTACAGTAGTCCTCCCCCAACAGCAGTTTTGCTTTGCTTTCCACAGTCTTAGTTACCTGCAGTCAACCTTAGTACAAAAATATTAAATAGAAAATTCCAGAAATAAACAACTCATGTTTTAAATAGTGCATGATTCTGAGTAGTGTGATACAATATTGTGCTGTCCCCTCTGTCCCTTTGTCAGAAATAAATCATCCCATTGTCCAGCATGTCCATACTATATACACTATCCACCTGTTAATTACTTATTAGATTTCTTGGTTATCAGATCAACTGTTGCAGTACTGTTCTATTTTATTATTAATAAGTTATTGTCATTAATTAATATCTTTCTGTGCCTAACTTATAAGTTAACCTTTATCACTAGTATACATGTATAGGAAAAAATATATAAGGGGTCTTCAAAAAGTTAATGAAAAGATTAGTTCTATCTTTTAATTCTATTTTTCCACAAACTATTTTTTGGAGGACCTCATATACAGGGTATGGTACTATCTGTGGTTTCAAGCACCCTCTGGGGGTTTTGGAACATATACCCCATGGGTGAAAGTTGTGTGGTCCCATCTGGCCTGAGGTGGATTTAGAGGCTCAGTATATAATGGCAACCTGGAATATGGAGCTGTGGGAGGTCTACTCAGTGCTGGGTTTCCTGTGGAAGGCTTATTTCTTTAAACAAGCTTTCTACTCCTTTATCTTTCTCTTATCCTTCTTGAACTCCTATAACTCGAAAATCTCCCCTTTACATGCTGTCCCATAAATCCCATAAGCTTTCTTCATTTCTTCTTTTTTCTCCTGCCTGTATTTTTTCAAATAACTTGTCATCAAATTCACAGATACTTTCCTCTTAATTCTGCTGTTAATGCTATTTCATTGTCATTTCATTCATTGTACTCTTCAGTTCCAATATCTCTTATCATTTTTTATTATTTCTACCTCTCTATTAAACTTCTCATTCTAGACACTTATGGTTTTCCTCATTTCGTTGAATTGTTTAGCTGTATTTTATTGAAGTTTGTTGTGCTTCCCTAAAACAATTATTTTGAATTCTTTGTCAGGCTGTTCATACGTCTCCATTTCTTTAGGGTCAGGGACTGGTACCTTATTTTGTCCATTGGTGATGTGATGTTTCCCTAATTGTTCTTGATCCTTATAGTCATGTTTCAGTGTCTGAGCACTTGAAGAATTAGATACTTATTCCAAGCTTCAAAGACTGGCTTTGTCTGAGAAAGCCCTTGGTAGGTGCAGCACTGGAGTGCACCAGAAGCCCAGGGCTCACTATAGCAGGCACAGTGCTGGGGTGGGCCTGAAGCCCAAAGAAGATGTGGCCAACAGGGTGCTGGGCCACACCAGAAATGCAGGGTCTCTGAGGGCTGCCTGTCACTGAGGACACAGAAATCAGCCCAGAAGGGTGTGGGCCTGAAATCAAGTCTGCCATGCAAGTCTGAAGCCTAGGGTTTATGTGATCCTACCTGGCACTGAGGTCAGTCTAGAGGCTAAGTCATGATGCCAATCTGGAATATTGAGCTGTGGGAGGTTTGCCCAGGGCTGGGTTTTACTGTGTAAGGCCCAATGTTGGAGTCAAAACCCTGTGCTTACTTCTAGTCTAGAGGCTAAGTCATGATGCCAATCTGGAATATTGAGCTGTGGGAGGTTTACCCAGGGCTGGGTTTTACTGTGTAAGGCCCAATGTTGGAGTCAAAACCCTGTGCTTACTTCTCTCTTCTCCAAGCAAATGGTATCTCTCTCCACACTATGCTGCCTGGGGTTGAGGGGGGTGTGATGCAGATAACGTGAACTCTCCTTCCTACCCTCTTCAATATGTCTTTTCTTATTATTATGCTACAACTACATACTGTCATCTCTCACCTGGTTTCCTTAGCTCTTGTGAAGGTATTTTTGTGCATGGATAGTTGTCCAAATTGATGTTTCTGTAGGGCGGCAATTGCTAATGAGTACTACTCCACCATTTTGTTTCACTTCTTTCTTCCAAACTTCTTTTTTAATGATCTTTTGCTATATACAATAAACCTTGGACTATCAATGATACGAACATTTTTTTTCCTTGTACCAAAGTTATATGATTGAGGCAAACTTAATTTTTATAACTCATGAGCTTAATATTTAAGCCTTTTGATTTTGCAATTTCAAAAATAGTCTTTCATTTTTCCTTGAAGTGGGGTAAAGGAAATCACCTTAGTTTCTGTTCAAATCTTGTCTCTTCCCAGCATGCTGAAAATGACTTCCTATGATGGAGTTAGATGTGAAGGGAAGTTCACCAGCTGTCTAGCCACTCTCATTGTTGTTTAATTACATTTTCTATCTATCTGTCTTTTATCAATTATGGAGGCCATGAAGTCCCACCACAGACCATCTGTAATCTGGAGAACGAGAGAAGCCAAGAGCATGGTTTAGTCCAAGTCAAAAGGCCTTTGAACCAAGAAAGCTGATGGTGTAACTCTGAGGCTAAAGGTCTGAGAGTTGGGGGGCCAGCAGTGCAAGTCCCAGAGTCTATAGGTTAAAGAACCTGGAGTTATGACATCCAAGTGCAAGAGAACGATGTTCTAGCTCCAGAAGAGAGCTAAAACCTACTTTCTCTAGGTCTCATCAACCTTTTGGAATGCTCTGTTATTCTTCTCTCCTCATCCCTCTTTTAATTTCAATGCCCAGAGTAAACAAGGTGTGGGATCCATTTCTAGAGTATCCATCCCCACCATTACTCATTCACTTTGTTTTCACAAATTTTGGGGAGGGTATGGAACAGATCTTCTCCCCCCGGTATAAGAAAGATTTTTATCTGCCCTCTAAGTGCATGAAAAATAAATTTCTACATCAATCATTATGCCTTTCCTTTTCAATCACTTATGGCATAAAGTTCATGTGTAACTCCTTCAGGACTTTATCTTTGAATTTTCTCAAAACTTGTTTGTCAAAAAGCCCAGTTCTTACAAATCAAAGGCTTTTATTTTCTAGAAAAATAAATTAAATTAAGAACATCATCAAAAACAAAATAAGCAAAGAAAAAACCAGAAGCTCTACTTCACTGACATTTTTTCTGTGCTGTGTTTGCCGACTACTTGTGAACAATACATGGATAGAAAGCAGCTGAATGAATGGTTGAGAAAAAGTGAGGGGAGTGGGGACACATGGGAGAAACCTCTATTAAAAGCTTATAAGATTATCCACTACAATAAGACTTTTGAACTTTCTTAAATTGAGCTGCTAACTGCAACTCTAGGAAAGTTACACTTTTTTATCATCTTTAATTTAGAGTATAGCATAGCACTGAAAATTAAGATAAAATTCATTAGGTTGCCTGGGTTACTAAAAGTACTTAGAACGTGACCATTTCTCACTCTCCAATACTCAAAGGCATAAATTAATACAATGTAAGGATCATCTACTGTGTGCTAAGCACTGAGCTTACCCTCCTCATACAGATTTTTGTATTGGTTAAGAAAGCTTTCAAATACAATAAACAGAATAAGTGATTATATGTGTTTAAACAAATAGGGGTTTATTTTATCATGTACTAAGAAGTCTGAACTTGTAGGCCGTATGATGGCTTCCACAGCTTTAGGTACTGTTCTGTTTAAGACAGGAAAGAGAAGGGTCTGGACCAGCTACATTTATTCCTGTTGTACACAAGTAGAAGCTTTCCCAGAAAGCTCCAGGACATGTTTGCTTATTTCTCATTGACCTAAATTATGCCACACAGATAGTCCTAGCTACAGGGGAGACTGGCAAAATGAGTAAAATATTTAGGTTTTATTTATTTGTTTGTTTGTTTTTTAATCCTGTATTGCAAAGGCAGGAAAGGAAGTAGAAGCCTGGAAATAGGTGCTAAATTTGTGAACTAACAATGTGTGCCACAATTGTGTATTTGATACAGCTCTAAAATTATGTATCTAATGTTAAAAATACAACTGAGAGAAGCTCAAACAGAAATCTAATTTCTACATACTTACTGCAATGTTTGTCATTCCTTCATTCTTATTGAATTTCTAAGTGTACAGTAGTAAATACAACCCCCAAACACCTTTTTCCTATATAGCTTATAGTCTAGTGGGAATAGAGAAATAAAGTAAATATATATTTGATGGCAATAAGTAATGTGAAAAAAACAAACTGTGTTAGGAAATAGAGTATATATGTGTAGGGTAGGCAGGTCACTGTTTAGACAGGGTAGTCAAATAAAGTCTAAGACATGTGAATAGAGATGTGAATGAGAAAAGAGACTAATGTAGATATCTGAGGGCAGAGCCTTTTAGGCAGAAGAAACAACAGATGTGTGCTTGGTGTGCTCCAGAGATAGTGAGGAGACCTACGTGAATAAAGCAGAGTGAATAAGGGGACAAGTGATCAGCGATGCCCTCAGAGAAAGGGCAGAGTATCAGGATAGGATGTTGCAGTAAATCCCACTTTCAGGAAGTAATCATGGGTTAAAAGTTCTGAAGTAGTTTTGTTACCATGTTTTCATTGGGAAGGTAAAATCAATGACTCTGTATCAGGTACTCCATCCAACACATCAGTATGTTTAACTCTAACAACCTGGTTTAGAAATAAGGAATAAGGTTCCCACTAATTAAGGCTCTCATAGGCTCTTTTATAATATGTCCTCATCATCTAGGCATATGGCCTGCTAGTCCTTGTCACATAGTTGTGCTAGAAATGCTGGGTAAAGCAAAATTTTTAGATTTATTTCACAGAGGATTCATCAGAGCTTTTATTTTACTGATTTATATTTTGAGTATCCAAAAAGAAGATATAGTTTATAGAGTATTTCTATATTTATTATACGAGAGAAACACTGATTAACATTATGTGGAAAGCAAACTATGAAATGCTGCTATATATTATAGTTCTATATGTATTTATTCTGCTGATGGTTAATGTGGAAGAAGAATACAAGTATCCCTTCATGTTAAAATCTATTTGGTTCTTGAGTTCAGATAGTGAGGGGCAAGAAAACATAAAGGAAATGCATATCTCTGAAAATTTATTCAAATTTGGTTCCTGAGTTTAAACAGTGAGAAATACCTGTATATGGATGAGCAGTACTTTAGCCATTTCATCCAAGATTTGAAAAGGCAACATCTAAAAATATATTTTGTTGTATTCAGCAAACAATTGTAATCTCAAATAGAACTTTTATCATGTTTCTCATTTAAAGTACAGATACGGTCTCCTTGAAGAAATGAATTTGCAAAGTAAGCATTTTCAGATGATGATAATGCTAATCAGAGCTAGAATACCTTAATGGGGTCAAACAGCAGGCAAGGAAGAACTAATCAGAGCTAGAATACCTTAATGGGGTCAAACAGCAGGCAAGGAAGAACTAATCAGAGCTAGAATACCTTAATGGGGTCAAACAGCAGGCAAGGAAGAACTAATCAGAGCTAGAATACCTTAATGGGGTCAAACAGCAGGCAAGGAAGAACTAATCAGAGCTAGAATACCTTAATGGGGTCAAACAGCAGGCAAGGAAGAACTAATCAGAGCTAGAATACCTTAATGGGGTCAAACAGCAGGCAAGGAAGAACTAATCAGAGCTAGAATACCTTAATGGGGTCAAACAGCAGGCAAGGAAGAACTAATCAGAGCTAGAATACCTTAATGGGGTCAAACAGCAGGCAAGGAAGAACTAATCAGAGCTAGAATACCTTAATGGGGTCAAACAGCAGGCAAGGAAGAACTAATCAGAGCTAGAATACCTTAATGGGGTCAAACAGCAGGCAAGGAAGAACTAATCAGAGCTAGAATACCTTAATGGGGTCAAACAGCAGGCAAGGAAGAACTAATCAGAGCTAGAATACCTTAATGGGGTCAAACAGCAGGCAAGGAAGAACTAATCAGAGCTAGAATACCTTAATGGGGTCAAACAGCAGGCAAGGAAGAACTAATCAGAGCTAGAATACCTTAATGGGGTCAAACAGCAGGCAAGGAAGAACTAATTCTGAATATAAGATGCATAGGAAAGTTTATAGGAAATCAGTATTTCTGGAAAAAATAAAGCTTTAATATTTAAAGAAAAATTCCCTAACAGATATATTTCCTTTATCTGGGTATTCTAGGGACACATTTATACCACAAAAGAAAGGATATTTAAAAAGTTGAGTTTATTATTTGAACCTGTCTTCAGATAGCTCATTCAGGATGTATGCAGCAACTGTAAAAATATATCTAAAAATTAAGTTGTTAGATTTCTTTAACAGTAATGCATGTTGAACTATTTCCGATCCCTTAAAATAATATGATTTTTCTCAAATGTGGCATTTTAATGCCTTTCAAGATCTGCTGAATATTTATTTAGTTCCTTATAGATAAAAATATGAATGAGCAATAGTCAGTGCATTCAAGGAGAGACCAGGCATTTATATGAACAAGGGAGAAGATGCTAAGTGATACTTACTTGCTTTTAATAAAACAAAAACAACTTTTTATGTATATTCACTCTGCAATGACACAAATTAAGTTTACTTTCTATATTTAAACTTCAAAACACATAATATAGAGCACATATACACTTTTAAATAATTTAAATTCAAATAGTATAGTATCTTAAATTATAAATGACTCCTCTAATCATTTGATTTTTTTTCCATATAGAGGAGGAATATATTTAAGTATTCCCCTGACCCACCCTTAACAGCCCCTATCTCGGATAGAATACCTCAGAAGTATTACCACATTGTTATTGTTTTTGTTAAGTGTTTATACTGTTCTAAGTACTTTATATTTATTAGCTCATTAAATCACAGCCACCATATAAGGTAGGTAGTCGTATGAGTCCCATTTTAAAAACAAAACTGAATAAAACATCTTTAATCATATAATGATTTTAATCATCAGAGATTTTAAATACACTTAAATTAAATAATAGATGACAGATCTAGGATTAAAATCCACAATCTGGGTCCAGAACCCATGCTTATCAGCATTATCTTATTCTGACTCCTGAAAACTATAACTAAAGGTCTTCTTTTAAAATATGAAAGAGAGAAATTAAGGCCTGGATGGATTAATGTATTTAAAGGGTAACAAGCACATACAGTCATAAACAGCTAAATATGTAACCTTAAGATATTTAAGTAAATGAATAGATAATTGTTGAATAAATGAATTATTAGGAAAACTAGGATGTATTAACAAAGCACAGATTTGATCTGCTGAAAATGAATCAAAGAGAACCATCAAGTCCTTCTTCTGGGGCCATACATTTGCCTTTAACAAACAAGCAACCTCCTATTCATTGCAGTTTCTATAGTTTCTATTATCAATGCTATATGAGCTATTCTGATCCAGAGGCAGCTTTGTTTAAATGACTTATTACCTATACAGAACTCAGAACAGGGCCTATCACAGCAGTGCTCAGTAGATGTTAATAGTTATCATCATCATTACTGCCATTTAAATGTACTTACATATATCATAGTACACCAAGCACATAACACCAATTATGCAAGACCTGCTTTTGTTTATTTGGGGATTCTTCCAACACTCTTAGTGACATTTTTATGTGCAAATCGACTTAAAGAGATCTGTAAATTTTCCCTTTCAGGTCTAGAGAATTAGATTTATTTTATTTCCAAAGCCTTCAGTGTTGCTGGAGATGAAACAATTCAGAATCAGTGTGTCCAGATGCAAAGGCTGGAGGAACAATTTATACTGTTCGGTGTTACTAGGAGAGATGGCAAATGTAAGAGGTGAAACAAAAGAAAACTGATAATATCTTGCCTTTCAACTTCAATTCCCAGTATTCTATACCCTTCTGCATGCTAAGGGGCTGATTAAATTTATTATTTTTACTTTTCAATAATAACAGTAACTATTGAGCGTCTCTAATGCTAAACAAGTGTGTCATTTAATCATTTCAACACCACAGTGAGGTAGCCACCTTGCACTTTTCTCTGGAAAGGACATAGATCTAGAAATTGGACACGTTTGCTTTGAAACCACAGCTTTCTCATGTAGAAGTAGTAGGATACTGGGTAAGTTTTTAGCCTCTTTGTATCCCAGTTGTTTCATTTGTAAAAAGGTTAGAGTAAATGCAGAATACTATAAAATTAGAAATATCTTTTATATAACAGGCACCTATATATATGACTATGCCACATATTTTATACATTTCCAAGAATTCTGATTTCTGTAATGTCATTTTAATGACTTTTGATCATTTAACCATATTTAGTTTTACTTTCTAATATTATCTCATAATGACATTGCTTCACCAAGTGGGAAAACTTAAAATGTTTTAGTAATCCATAGTGTATAAAAATATGTCATGTGGTTAGAAAGCATATGACAGTACTTCCACAGGCAATTTGGCATTAAGTACAAACAGCCTTAAAACTCTGCATATCCTTTGATGAAAGACTTTACTTCTAGAACTTATTCTAAGGAAATAATCCTGGATACACACAATATTTTTAGCTATAGCAATGTTCATTTAAACATGCTAAACAACTGCCCAACAGTTAAATATATTTTGACATAATAATCCATTTTAATACTATATGGTTATTTAAAATGTTATAGGAGTATATGTACTAACATGGGAAGATATCACGATATAATTACTGAGAGAAAAGCAAGTTTCAAAATAATACATACAATTTGACTTTGTTTTTTTATAAAAAGGAGTGACAAAATGTACAGAAATGTGTAATGACAGAATATACATAAGGATGTTAATAGCAATTATTACTAGTGAGATCACAGTTGACTTCTATCTTTTTGCTTACTTTATTTTTTTATAATAAGCTTGCATTTTTGCTGCATAATAGGGACCAAACAGTTAACACTTCATTTACATAAATCTAGTTATACAGAGGTATGCAAGTAAATAAAAAGATAGATATTATAGATATAGAGAGAAAGTCCAGGAGAGAAAAGGTATGAGTAGATTCTTAAGGCATACCAGCAGCAGATGTAAACATAAGCTGCTGGAAGAAAGAATAAAGGCAGGAGAAAGCATTTTCAAGGACAAAGGCAGTAACACAGTAAAGCAGTGCAGAAAGTCTGATGAGGTAAATGCTATACAGCAGCAGATGTAAACATAAGCTGCTGGAAGAAAGAATAAAGGCAGGAGAAAGCATTATCAAGGACAAAGGCAGTAACACAGTAAAGCAGTGCAGAAAGTCTGATGAGGTAAATGCTATATAACTAACCATTTGTGATGCCTCATGCTCCCTGTTCCTGGTTTATTGCCATCTATATGTGCCCACCTATATGGCCTTTAAACAGTAATGGTCATTAGAGTAAATGGGAAACAAGGAATACCATTCTTCCACCAGGATAGCCTAAATTTTCACATGTATGAAAGAAGAATATAGAGGGAATACATTCCAAGAATAAATTAAGACATTGAGAAGTACCTTAAGAAAGGAGCTTATTCATTAAAGTGTTACCATTATCATTTATCATATTTTAAACTAATCTAAATTACTGTAGTGGGGCCCTTTCTCCAGCTTGGTTGATTGTTAAAGCTGATAGACCTGTCCTTACTTGGTGACTAGAGTATCAGCACGGGAGGATAACCTTGAAGTCCCTGCCATTCTCTCCTTAGAATATTTGTTTTCCACTTTGGTAAAGACTGCATCCTTCACTACAAGTACAATATTACATCCTCAGGGACTATGTCTGGGACCTGTAAACCCCATTGCTATATGTTCTCAGGCACCCTGTGCATCCCTTATTGCAACATTCTTTACACAATATAGTATTTAGCTCTTTAATATTATGACTAATAGACTATGAGCTCCATCTTGGGTAGGAGACATGTCTGTTATGCTCTCTGTTGTCTGATAGACCTGTCCTTACTTGGTGACTAGAGTATCAGCAGGAGAGGATAACCTTGAAGTCCCTGCCATTCTCTCCTTAGAATATTTGTTTTCCACTTTGGTAAAGACTGCATCCTTCACTACAAGTACAATATTACATCCTCAGGGACTATGTCTGGGACCTGTAAACCCCATTGCTATATGTTCTCAGGCACCCTGTGCATCCCTTATTACAACATTCTTTACACAATATAGTATTTAGCTCTTTAATATCATGACTAATAGACTATGAGCTCCATCTTGGGTAGGAGACATGTCTGTTATGCTCTCTGTTGTACTCCTAGTGTGTAGCACACAACCTGACATAACATAGGTACTCAAATATTCCCTGGATGTATGGGTAACAGCTATATGCCTTGATGACACTTTGGTCCTTTGCAGACCTGTCATAAGGCTACGAGCTTACATTAAGATGAATTATAAAAAAAGCTCCTCAAAATTTATTTTTCTACTTATAACAAGAAAAGTTACTGAGAACATGGTTTGCCAAATTAAATATCCTTTTTGTGAAGGGCTACAGGGAGATGGCTTCTCAGCAGTACCAAAAGTATGTTTCTCAAACTAGTTTTTACTTCACACACTATTAATTATATATCTGGTCATTTCCCCCTTTATAGTGGCTCTGTAAATTTTGTGTACTAACCTTAACCACAGACTCATCTTATTTTAGCTATTCTCGCTTGTCCTTCCCCAAATTTCTTCACTTACAAATTATATATACATGTTTGTGTGTGCGCGCGTGTGTGTGTGTGTGTACCTCAAATCTTTCTAGCAACAAATCAGAAGATATAAACAGATTATTATTTCATGAGGTCGACCTTGGCAAAATTATAATAATCTGTGGCTGAGACAATTCTGGAAATCTAGTGCTTGAATAAACTGCTAAGGATAATCAATTTCCAGCTCCTACTATATTCAATTAGTATACTTTAGGATAATTAAGGTTTGAAATAAGTGTCTTTAGTAGGACATTCCTTAAATACCACCTTGGTTTAGTTCTCCTAACTCTTATTATGTTTCTTTCCATCCCTACAGATAAGGTATTATTTAAATCCCTAACTGGATTACTTTGACATTCCACTTTCTGATATTCTGGTCTCCGAAGAACTTGTCTCAGTCTGCACAAAGTGATCACTTCCAGAATAGTGATCTCTCTAAAATGCAAACCTCCCTGTTGCCTAAAGGTGTCTTTAGCATGGCCTATAAACCTGTCATTGGGTTTTGTTCCCCCTGACCACCACCAGTTTTCCAGTCTCTTGTTTCGTCATACCGAACTATATGATGTTCTCTTCTTCAGAAATGGAGTCCTAGAGCTGAAACTCAGGTCCTTGTGTGGATCTCTACTTTCCTCCCTGACTGTAACCTGAATGACCCCTGTGCCACCAGGCTCTTTTACCCCATGCTCCATGACCCTCCTCCTCTGGTTACTATTTTCTCCTTTTCTTCCTGAACCTTTTTTACACTGAACACATGCAGCTTGCTTTCGTCCTGGTCTCACCTGTTGAAGATATTGTCTGTATAGCTTGGCACTTCCACAAGGATTCTGCCATGTCCTGGTTTGAGCTACAGTGGTGTGATAATCAGGTATGCCAATCTACTACTCCTTGGATCCTTTTCTTCAGGTGTGCTTTAATCCTATTCTATTAAATTCCAAAAGTATGAAGGATAAAGGTATTTATTATTTTTAATTTTAGTCCTCTAGGAACTGCCAAAAGATCTGCAACTGTTTCAAATATTATAACCAAGTTAACTGCAGTACAGAATAAAGTTCTACTTTAAAACTTACAATGATCTTGATTTTCTTTATAAAACTGATAGTTTCCATTTTATTCTATTGTCAAAGTACTTGGCAAACAATTCATGAAAAATGCTACTTGTTTTTTGCATGGAAAAGTATGTGTAAACGGATACACATACATGCATATCAACATGTGTGTGTATATGTATATATATATTCGTAGGCCTTTAATTTTGCAAGGATTAACTGTCCCTTAATAGTAATTCCAAGCTTTTGTTTTTGAACAATTAATTTTTATGTGAATTTCATCTTCCCAAGGCTGTTTTAATTTTATACTACAACAGCACTGAATATTTTTTATTTTAGTGAACAGAAGCATTGATTGTTAGGTTAACAAAAACAATTTACATCAGTTATCCAAATATCACCTTTCATATCTGAAGTCATCTTGAACTTTTTCAAGTCTTCTTATAGCCACTTTACGAAAGAACAGACTCAGTCCTGAGAAAATTATAAAATATAAAAACAGCCATAAAAAAGGCTCATATCTTAATAAATGCCAGAAATATAAATTTTATTTGCAGATAAAATTTTAAAGGGTACTTGCTCTTCAATATGTTTTACTTCTTTAGCAGAAAAAATACATATGCTTGATGAAAAATAAACAATGTAAATTATTTATATAATACACAAATAGCTTAATCAGTAAATATTTTATGATATTAGAACATCAGAAACATGTGGGTAGACACTCAGGAACTCTTACATATGCATGTTGATCCATAAATAAAGAAATGTAGATGCAAAAAAGTACCTTTATAAAGAAAAACATAAAGTAATAACACATAAGCATCTTCTTTTGAATCCAAATATGAGAGACTCAAAAAATGACACATACTAGAGTTGGAAGCTGAAAGACAGATCCCTCCTAAATGAGGCTGATTGACACTAACATAAGCAGAGTTATATTGGTAAGTGCCAATTTGTACGTGGTGGAGGGGGTGGGGACTGGAGGCTGGTTTAAAATAGAAATTGATAATGAATTTATAGATAAAAATCTTTTTCTATAGACCATTATTTAGGAACTATCAAAAGATCTGCAGCTGCTTCAAATAGCTCACTTGTGGTTTATTAATACTAATCCTTTTTTTAAGGTCAGAGTTAAAATATTATTCAGTTGTAACACAGTACTAGATTAAACATTTCCTTTATGTGATTATTAATTCTAAAACATTAACAAATGTTTCTTTTCATCTCAGAGCTACTTTACCACTTACTTGCTACAAGACTTGGATTAAAATAGTTCATTTCCCTAAGCCTCTGTTTCCTCATCTATAAAATAAGCATACCTATGTGATAGTTAGTGTGCAAATTGGAAATAATATGTGTAAAGTACCTAGCACTTTTCTCTTTTTAATCACACAGCTAACAAAAAGCAATTTCAGAATTTAGGTTTCTTAATTTAATTAAAAAAAACAAAATTATTATCAGTTATAGTAACCGTTCTACAGTATTACAACTAGTAACTCATTATTTTCATCTCCTTGATGAAACATAGTTAACAAAATTATTCTCGTGTACTTTGTTAAAATTTCTTCTTATCTTCAATACTGGGTTTGAAATAAAGATCGTCATTATGTGGAATTTTTTTTGGACAATGAAACTAAGACTAAATATTTCATTTAAGAAAGCTCTTCTCGCACCCCAACACCCGTGCACTCAACTAAATTGTTCTCAATTGTTATTTTGTTTTTCATTATTTGAGGATTTAAGATTCATGACTAATCTTTATGAAACTCAGTCATGAAAGAAAAAAAGAAAGAGGAAATTAGAAACCAGTTTATATCACATTCAACAAACAATAACTAACTGCCTATTTTACGGCTGGACCTGTGAAATATTAAGATGAAAGGCCCTGCCCTGCAAGGCTCACAGTCTAGTTGGAGCACGCATGCAAATCTTGCAACGTGTTACATTTTATAATCAGGGTACTTATAAGGAACCTAGAAGACGGGAAAGCAGGTACATCTGCCTGGGTAAGTTGATAAAAGTTTAATACTAGTACTGAGTCTTGAAGGATGAATAACTTCCTAAATGGAGAACACAGAGTAGAAAAATCAAAACAGAGGGGCCAGTTATAAATACGTGAAAGCACATGTCATTTTCAGGGAACTGAGAGAAACCTGGACCAAAGAGAGGTGGCAGGGAGAGTTGAGGGAGAAGAAATGAAGATGAAAAAAGAAATGTAGTGTGGGACTATACTGTGAGTTTGAACATTATCCTTCATAAATGATGATTCATAGATTTTTTAGGCAAAGATTGTTGTGATTAGGTATATTTTAGCTATAATTCAAGAAGGAGACAGTAAGGGTTTAAACTAGGGCCTTGAACGGTGGGAACAGAGAAGAAAAGGACCACTTAAAGGTAGAAGGAATCGAATTTAATAGTCATTATATCTGAGTGTGATAACTAATTACATGTGGGCAATAAAGAAAATGGAGACACGTAAGACTCCTAAGTTTGTAGCAATGGCAACTAGTTAAATGATACTATAAATTTAGGTAGAAAATTCAGGAAAAGTGGTAAGAATTTCAACACAGGGGTTGGCTTTTTTAGAAAACTTTGGAATTGTATGTGGATTCAGTATTACTATGAGAATAGCTATCATTCACAAAATGAATGTGTAAACCTGTCTCAGAGTATAGCTATCTTTCACAAAATGACTGTATAAACTTGTCTCAGAGTGTAGCTACCTCTGGCAAATGTACGCCTTAAGGGGGAAAAAGTATTTGTTATAGAAGAAATTCATGCTTTTTAAAATATTTGGAAAGATAAAGAGAAAGATCTTTGTAAATCCCTATAAAATTTCGATGTTTTCTTCTAAGTTTTTTTCATGGTTGTGATTAAATTATCTGTAAACACGCTTTGATAGCCTGCTTTGTTTTTCACTTAACATTATGACATAGCATTTTAAAGAAATACTTTAAAAAATATTATTTAGAATTAAGGTAAATTAAGAAAGGGTAACTGCCATCTGGAAAGTTCAACCATATTAGACTATGAGTTAGAAAGCCTAAGGTCATAGTATTGTCACTGACCATGTTGGTAACATTTAATTAGTCTTTAATTAAAAGGAAAAAAGTGCTTGCTAACTGAATCACAAATGGGAAGGAAGAGACATGTCAGGAGCACCTATCTATCTAATTCTTCCTTTCTGTGGATAAGGCACCAGACATGTAAATGAAAGGAAGGCTTGGCTGAATTAAGTACCTTGCATAAAACCACACAACTAAGTTACCAGGGTAACTAGGATTCCAGTCTGTTGGGACTTCTAGTTCTCTTTCCAATATACTGTGCTGCCCTCCTCCTGCCCCCCAATTACAAGCCATGCAGAAGGACAAGTTTTTTGAAATAGTCCAAGGCATTCTTTTAAAACACCAGGAAATTATTTAGGGCTGGGAGTCTTAATCCTAGTGATGGTGAAGAAGAACCAGGCAGAGTGAGCTTTTCCTGTTCTAACATTCTGTGACTCTGCAATCCTGAAGGATTACTGAATTCTTGTTTTCTTTCAGCTCCCAATGCAATCAGTTTTACTTCACAGATTTTGGTATATGTTACTCAGTACACATTGGTCTAAAGTCTCTTCTCAGAGGCCTGAATACAATTCCCATAATAATTAGGGGAGAATATATGCAATAGCTCATACGCAAAACCTGTCTCTTTGTGTCTGATAATTATTATTAATTTCTCCTCACATTTTAAAAAATTTCTTTCATTTATAGTGTCATTAAAATTATTTATGTTGCCTGTTTTATTTCCTATTTTCAGTACTTCACATTGCTTTAAATTAGGTGCAAAACTTAAAACTCAATAAGGCAACAAACTGGTCTTTGACAACTGTTTCACATAACTTCTGATTCTACCAGCACAGGCACTGCTCACTTTTTAAAAATATCAGATAATGAGCAGTATAAAAAGAATATCATCTAATGTAGTGGTTCAAAACCCTGGCTGTACATGAGAATAACATAGAAAAGATTTTAAAAATGGCAATGACTAGGCCTGCTCCAGATGAATTAAACAGGAATCTCTGGAGATAGGTCCTTAATATAGGTATTATTTTAAAAGTTATCTGCAAAATCCATTTAAACCAAAGGCCAGTATAGTCATCAAAGAGCAAAATGCATTGGATACAATCAGTTTTCCAAGGAGTTTTCTAAAGGAAACAAAAGGCAACTGAGGATTAACCTTTAACATTCTGAAGTTTGCAATACTTGTGATATACTGTCTGAAAATATGGTCATAATAACTCTTCTCATGCTTGTATGCATGTTCCTTCTCAATGTGACTTTGTTGCTCCTCTCATCTAGAGGAATACTCTATTTCCCTACCTTATGAATCTGGGATGGTCAACAGTATGTAGTAGACATGATGTTTTGTGACTTCTAAGCACAGTCTTGATACATTCTTCGGCTTCCACTCTAGTACTCTTAGAAGGCAATACTGCCTTGTGAAAAAGCCCAAGCTAACCTCCTTAAGGATCAAAGACCATACAGAGAGAGAAGCCAACCCGACTGCCAACACAAACCTCCAGGCATGTGACTGAGGCTATCTTGGAACCTTCAGCCTACTTGAGGGGCAGATGATGCAGTTGAGACCAGAAGAAGAAATGACCAACTAATGCTAACTGAAATTGTTGACCAACGGAATTGGGAATAAAATTAATGTTGTTTTATGCCATTAAGTTTTGGAGTAATATACAGTAAGAGATAATTAATATAGTAGTCTTAATGGATATGGTAAATATTAAAGACAAAGTAATAGTTCTTTCCTGCTTTGCCCAAAATAATTTTTATGTGCTCCAAATACTTGTTTATGTATTTTAAAAAAGACAAGGAAAGAAACCAAATGTATAATTTATCAAACATATCTTTCTGTTTTCTCTGTTAATAATTCAATAACAGGTATTCACACTAGAACTTGAAATGAAGGATGAAAATATAAGGAAAGACCGTTTATATCATACAACAAGCTACTATATAAGTGATTTTGTAACGCGCATTCTACATTTAAAACTTACAGATTCCTCACTTTGTATATGAAAAAGCTCACAAGCCAACAAGCTCACAAGCCTCAAAACTTTTAAAAGTTAGCCTATCACAAAGTATATATCATATGGATGAATTCATGAAATCACTCAAATCTATAGAAAGTTTCAGTATACTGCTTTTTCACAAAATTCACTGAATGGCTCTTACATTAACCCATTTACTTAACCATTTATTGTCTATATACAAAGCACAGTGTTAGATGTTATCCATGGAAGAACCAAAGATATCTGGGTTAGTAATTTTTCACTACTTACAGAAACATGAGAAACAAAGAAACAATGATTGCTGCCTAAATAGTTAATGGAAGAGTCCAAGAAAAAGATGTTCTTTTAATTGCACCTTAAGAGATGATCAGCATTTCAAAAGGATGCACTGGAGGATAATCCAGGCAAGTGGAGTCACAAAAGAAAGCTAAGAGATGAAAAATGTTCAGAGTAGAGTAAGCAGTCCAACTTGGCTGAAACACAGGGCATATGTACAGAAATTGTGGGATACAACCGACATTAGATCAACAAAGGCCTCGAATGGCAACCTAGATGTTAATTTATTCGGTAGGCAACTGGAGTCAAAAAGGTTTGAAAAGACAATAGTAAAAGGAACAAATGTGGAGCTGTAGACACATTAACATACACTGAAAAGAGAGACTAATAAAGAAGGCCGGCTGGGAGGCTACCACAGTAGCCCAAATGCCACATTAATAAAGATGGAAATGAAAGAGACTAGTAAAGAAGGTCAGCTGGGAGGCTACTACAATAGTCCAAATGAGAAGAAATTTTATCTATTACTGTAATAGGCAGTAACCCTAGAAATAACAAGAGAAAGAAGCAGAATTTGGAAGGTATAAGCAAAGGGAAATCATAAGGATAGTAAGTCTTTCCATAGGTAGTGATGTGATGATGCTGTGCACAACTCTCCAGATGTCCCAGGATTCAGAAAAATAACTACTTGTAAGCAGTAAGTCAAGTTCTGGAAGATTTTTTTCTTCGTAACTGCTCGGGAATAAGATGATTTCATGTAAGGAAATTACTTCAGCAGCTTAATAAGGACACCAAGAATTGCTCCTTGTGAGTTCTCACTATTAGCCACTAAAATCTTCTTGAGAGATGCTGGTAGTCCTTCCTTATTGAATTCCCCTAGGACCTTTTTGTACTCTCCTGCAGAAAAGAGTCCCTAGGGATGGGACTGCCTGTATCCTGGTGCTTAGATTGTGATCTTAGCTTTTATGACGCACCAGCTATAGCTAATATCCAAACCACAAGAGTCTTTAAAACTACCAATGCTTTAAATTGGTCCATCTAGATTATTTCTGCACAGCAAACTACGTATTTCTATTATCTCACTTGAGAGTTTTGTTGAACTATCCACACAGCCATACAACTGCTAAGATCTAACCAGTTATTACATTCCAAACAGTCCTGTTTCCAATAATTTTTCATTTTATAGGCTTCTTGACTGTTTAATGTCTCAAAATTTATAATACTCATATAATGATAGCTATCAATGACTGGGTGCTTATTATGTAAAATGCATGTGTTTGATATTTGCAAACATTTCTTAACTTAGTCTTATCTAAAACCTTATAAGTAATATATTTTAAACTTCATTTTTTTTTTTTGGATGAGGAAACCACAAGGTCCAGAGAAAGTAAGTAATTCACCTAAGCGATTACATAGCCAGTGCTGTGCAGAGTCTTTGCACAAAGCCCATGGTTTAAACCACTTACTGTGTTGCTTCTCATTATTCATATGGGGCTCCCCAGCATAAAAGAATCATGAAATAAAATGAAAAGCAGAGGATGGGACATAATGACTAAGGGCATGGCTTCTTAAGCTAATGGCATGGGTTTGAGTACCAGCTCTACCACTTATTAGTTGGGTGACCTTGGGCAAGATACCTAACTTCCATCTGTAAAATGGCAATAATAATAATAATAATAATAATAAATAGCAATAATAACCACTTTACAGGGTTGCCATGCAGATTAAGTGAGTAATACATCTAAAGGGCCTGGAGTAGTACCTGGCACATAGTAAATGCTATATAAATATTTATTGATTTTGTTGCTATTGCTGTTATTTATCACTATTATTATTATTTCCATTCTTTGTCTCCAAAGTGAAAATACTACCTTTGAAGTCAATCCTTTAAATGTGGCATACCATTTAAGAAATTTTATTAATTTTCATTCATTAATATAGATCTTATGATCTTTGATAGAGATAGTATAGTAACATTAGGGAGAGAATGATCTCCTAAGGTTTACCTTGAGTTGACGTTTAAGAACAAACATCTAAGAGTTACCAAGCCTAGCTACCCATTTGTATTAATGAGGGTGCTTTTAAAAATTTTCTGGGTCCTATCCCAGACTCGTAATACCACAATCTCTGAGGAAATTTTATGAATTCCCCTGGTGATTCTGATGCAGCTGACCCATAGATGAGCATCTGAGAACCACAGTGGTACACATTTTTTAAGGAGTAAAGAAACCAAAGAGACTAAAATCTCCACTTATTCCCTAAGCATGTTCCTAAGGTCAAGTTCTATGAAAAGGCTAGAAATATAAACCTCTATGCTCTGGTATTCTTGTTAAGGTGAAGCCATTACATTCTCAATATTTATTACTGCCTAATGGACAGGAAATCTCTGTCACTCAGTATGACAATTACATATTAGGTACCAATAAGCAATGTGTACAAAGGTTTTTGACTTCTCAAGTATGTAGTCCTGAGCTTTGATAAAGTGTTTTTAAAAAGTATTATTAAAAAGCAAAATACCCTAACACAGAAACTAGTCACTTCAAATAAAGAGACATTCTCCTATAATTTCAAGTGTGCTGAAATGAGCAGTCCTACTCTTTGGCTCATACAGACCCATAGTGGTGGCAAAGGCTTTTTGTTCTCTTAAAATGAGCAGAGTCATTATTTTCTTTCCTCTTTAGTTTTAATTCCAATAATGAACACATTCATCTAATCTAGGCTAGATGATGGAACTGCATGAAAGTCAGGGACTGTACAGAATGCTCGAGAGCCTGCTGGTAGAACAGAATTCAGCAATTCACTTCTGAGGAAACAGAAACTCGTAAACATATCACAACATACACTAGTTCCGAAACTACTACTGATTAGTTTCAAGGCTAACTCAAAGATCTGCTCCTGTATTCAGCATAATGATTTGGGACCTACATAACTAACTGAAGGAGAGTTCAACTCTTCCTTATCAAATTCAGCAAGTTTATGGTATCTATTTCTCATTAAATTCACACCATCTAAGAAGAAATTGAGATGTTCTTTCATAGGGCATTTAGTCAATTCAAAATAACATAAAAATAACATGAAAAAACTAGACGTTTAGTGTACTTGACTCACTAATAAGTGTAAAAAACTAACACACATTGGCACCCAAAATGAAAGCTATCATCTTTATCATTAACACACATCTGGTCTGTGACTTTTACTGTTTCTATGGACTGAAATGGACACTAGTAGTCCAAAGGTCTTGGCATAGCTTTGTGCTTCTTGGGAGTTATTTTCATACCAAGAAGATGTGGTTTGTCATGTAATACTTGTTCACTTAGTCTTGGTTCCAGGCGGCAATTGCAAGGTAGGTCAGTATTATCTTCAGTCCCATACCTTTTACCTTAGCAGCACATGTGGCTCTGTTCAGGGCCCACTAAACCCTTTCAAACAATGCCTTGTGACTCTCACCTTTCCTGATCCAGCTTGCCATCCAAATTTAATTGCCCTTTATACTACTTAGGCAAAACCCAATGGACTAATCTGATCACTTCTCTCAAATTATGATATTAATGGTGGATACATAATTAATGAATTATGCTTCCTAGAACATGTTTAGATTCATTTTCAGAACCCCAAGAAAAACTAGAGTAATGTGGTACATAATGTGGAAATTCCAGGGAAGGTCAGAGAAAACACTCATTTTTCTAGAAGCTATCAAGACCTGTAAGTGGCTATCTCTTCTCTTTCAAGGCTGGCCTAGCTCAAAGATTCTATCCAAACCATTTGTGATAAAGATGATATACCCCTATCCCCCGCAAAAGAGGCCCACATCCTAATTCCTGGAACCTGTGAATATATCATGTCAACTGGCAGTAAGAAATTAAGATTGCAGATGGAATTAAGTTTACTAATCAGCTGGCCTTAAAAAAAAGATTATCATGGATTAATTGGGTGGGCCTAGTGTAATCACAGCGTTCTTAAATTAGAGAGGGAGAGGAGTCAAAATCAGAGAAAGGACATCATAAGAAAGACTCAACCAGCTATTGCTGGCTTTGAAGATTTAAGATGGGCACAAGCCAAGATGCAGACAGACTCTAGGAGATAGAAAAGGCAAGGAAACAGACTGCCCCCTAGAGTCTCCAGAAAGGAATGTAGCCCCGCCAACACATTGGTTTTAGTCTAGTGAAGTCCATTTCAGACTTTTGGCCTCTGGAACTATAATAAATGTGTGTGTTTTAAACAACTACATTTGTGGTAATTTGTTACAGCAGCATTAGGAAACAGATATACCATCAAAGTACACAGAGAGAACTAGTACCTCATTTCCTTAAAATACATGCTTGGTATTTATCCTGCTGGATTATGCTGCTGCTTTATAGTAGAAGTTGCTTTGTTCATATTTGCTAGTGATTAGACAACCTAAATATATTTTTGTTTGGCTGTAGATAAAAGGGAAAAAGAAAAATCTGACAGCCAGAAACAATTTAATGTACAATATAAAAATATCTTTAAATGTTTAATTGGACAAAAAAAGTATAATTAGCAAAAAAAAAAAGTCATTGGCTGGTGTGGCCTTGTTCCAATCACTCTTTTATTTAAGACTGGAGGAAGGATGTTTCATCAAATGCAAGTTAAAAAAACTCTGCTAAATATAAATATATGTGAATGGTTCACTGTGACCTACTGGCTTACATCATTCCACTCCCCTCTGCCAGCACCCCACTCCGCACTGAAGCACAATACTTGCCATTGATCTTATCCTAAACTTAACGGACATGACTATTTCCAGAAGCCTACACATGCCACCTGAAACTTAAAACCAACCAGAATAGAAGACATACATGTAGGTCCTTAAAAATAAGTTATCCCAAGCATTAATCCAGAGTAGCTGTTTTATTCCCCTCTGAACAAACATTAATGAACAAACAAAAATAAATGTCCCCTGAAAAACAGTTTAGTAAAAGCACTGAAAGATTCTCAGCTGATGGTAGCAAGAGAAAGCCTTATTATGATTCTGTAAACCCTTTCTCACAAAGCATACAATCTCTTACTTTTATGATCTGTCAAGAAATTAAAAATATACCATTCCATATTCTACCCCAGTCTATGAAATTCTCTGATAGAAAGAAATGACTTTAATTGTTTTGCTCCAGGAGGAAATTTGGTGCCCTCTGGTGCTGGAAAACAAGATGATCCATTTCACCTTTACAAACTAGCACTTCACACAGGCTCATAAAAGCAAGAATTTAAGAGCCGAATACCATAAGGCAGTGCAACACAGACATATAATTATTTTTTAGTAGAAAGTTTTGGGCATGGATTATTAAATATTCAATTATTATGACAGAGTATTAGAAAATCATTATTAAAAACTGAACCTCTTAGGTAAAAGAATATTTGCCTATATTATCTGTTGGAAATTTTCCCTCTAGCTTTACAACAAGGACAATAAAGGTGAGTGATCTAAGATTCTGCAACAAAGTAATGAATGAAAAAGGGATGACATACGGAAAATGTGGTATATCTACACAATGGAATACTACTCAGCTATAAAAACGAATGAAATACTCCCATTTGCAACAACATGGATGGACCTTGAAAGAATAATATTAAGTGAAACGAGTCAGGCAGTGAAAAAGAAATACCACATGTTTTCACTTATTGGAGGGAGCTAAAGCTCTTACAACAAGAAAATGGAGGGGACACATCTGGGTGGGAGGGGGGAGAGGGAGGAGGGAGGGAGGTTTTGGTGATGGGACACAATAACTAACTACATTGTATATTGACAAAATAAAAAATAAAAAATAAAAAAAAGAAAAAGGGATGACATTATTAGGGAATATGATTTATAATGGATTCTTCAATGTTTTGTAAAATACTGTAGATATACAAAACGTAATAGAACAGAGGATAACATTTGTTATTATACTACCCAGCTTAAGAAATAAAACATACTTAATAAAGTTAGAACCTTCTACATAGCACCCCAGATCACCCTTTCCTTTCATAGGTAACCTCTCTCTCAAATTTGGCATTTAAATAACTGATTTTTAAATGTGTTTTCATTTTCTTGAACTTTCTCTATTGCTTCTAAAATTAAAAATTAACTGTAAAATATTACTCTGTAAAAGAAAATCCAAGTGATACCAATTACATTTGATCATGCTGAGCCAAGGAAAAAATTCCAGGCACCTCCCCAGTTTGGGGGCAAAAGGAAGCTGATATGATATTGTGAGATCTCCATGTGTGAGAAGAGTAAGTGAGACCGGTATCTCAGCATGGGACAAGTTTTAAGGAGGTTTGAACAGGACAAGGAGGCACATGAGTGTGGTTTTTAAAATGTGTAAGGGCAAAAATGGGGCAATAAGGGAGAAAAATAGGTGGGCAGTGTATCTTGGTTGTGGCAAATGAAGAGAAATGTAGAGGTTTAGAATAAAAAAACTGACATAGTCTTCCCAGTGCATACAAGGCCAAAAATGCTGAAGGCATCACCTAGTTCTATTCATCAAACACAGCTAGCACTAAGTTCAGACCTACATAGCATGTTCAAGTTTTCTGTTTGTGCTGCTCTGTTGCTAGCTCACTGATGATTCTGATTCTTCCCTTCCCAAAACAAGTTGGCCTTATACAAAACTTGGTGCCTTAGTCCATTTGTGCTGCTATAACAGAATACCTGAGACTGAGTAATTTATTAAAACAAAAAAATTATTTTCTCACAGTTCTGGAGGCTGGGAAATCCAACGTCAAGATATCAGCATTTGGTCTGGTGAGGGCCTTCTTGCTGCATCCTCACGTGGTAAAGGTGAAAGGGCAAGAGAGCAAGCTTGGAATGCTGTGTAAAACCTCTTTTATAAGGGCCTTAGTCTCATTAATGAGGAGCCCCCCTTAGGGTCTAATAAGCTTTTAAAGGCCCCACCTCTTAATAATCTCCCATTGGCAACACCTAAATTTTGGAGGGGACACATTCAAACCACAGCACTTGGGAAAGATAGCATGCATCTTTGCTGTTCTCCTATCTCCCAACTGCCTTTTCTCCCTGGTGCCTGAGGAGGTCAGTGCTCCTCTCTAGCTGCCAAAGCCTGCCATCCTCACAGCTTCTCTATATGCCACAGTGATCTAATAGCTCATGCAAATTAGGTAATACAAGTGAAACATCCCATACTGTACCTCGCATAAAGCTCATTAAATGTTAATTGCTGCTATCATCACTCTCACAACCACAACTTACTTCTTCCTTCCCATCCCTTCCTCCCTCCCCCACCTCCCTTGTTACTAATCAAAGCTCATGGTCTCTCAATACCAGGCTAAGAAAAGCTATCTGAATATACTAAATGTTACTTGGACATAAATATTTATACCATTTTTCACAACACACAAGGAGATATATTAGGTGTTGGAAACTATAGGGTCAAAATATTTTGTCTCCCTCAATATTCATTAGCTGACCATTTCTCCCTCTTCTCTATCATCAATTTTCACATTTCTGCATAATCTTCCCACCCCTTCCCAATCAAGCTTGCTCCTTTGTGACTGCTCTGGGGTTTTCGGTTGCAATTCATGGTCTTGGCCAAAGTAATGTCATATTAAGTAAACTGTTGACCAAAATTTTCTATGATATGGCATATAGGCAAATACACAAAAAAATGATCACCAAAAGGTATGTGTCTTCCCCATCCAGTCAAAAGTCTCTAGCGGAAAGATAATATTTCATTCATTGTTGCATCCTCAATTCTTAGCACAGTTTCTGGCAAAGAGTAAATTACCAAATGATCATTAGTTAAATAAAGGAAAAGATGATAAAGAATACAGGTATATAATAGTAAAATATTTTCTGAATCATCAAAGAAAGATGAAATGTGTATGAAAAATTTTCTTTCTTAAGATTCTGAAGTCATCACCTAGAATAATGGTTAAGAGCATAAACTTTGGGACCTAGATCTATTATCATATACTAGGTTTGTGGGCGTAGGAAAATTATTTTAACCACTCTCAGCCTCAGTTTCTTCGTCGATAAAATGGAGATAATAAAAGAAATTATCTCATAAAATGGTGCCAGGATTAAATTAAGCACTCAGAAAAATATCTGGCATATAGGAAGGTCAGGTAGGCAGAATAATGACTTCCCAAAAATGTCCATGTCCTAATTTCTATAATCTGTAAAAATGTTAAATTGTGTGGCAAATGGGACTCTGTAGTTATGATTAAGTTAAGGACCTTGAGATGGGGAGATTACTTTGGATTATCCAGATGGGCCTAATGTAATCACAAGGGCCCTTAAAAGGGTCAGAGAGAAGAGTGGCAAAAAAAGCCAGGAGTTGGAGTAATGCCAATGCTGAAAGAGGGCCACAAGCCAAGGAGTGAGGACAGACTCTAGATACTGGAATAAGCAAGGAATGAATTCTATCCTAGGGCCTCCTGAAGGAATGTAGCCCTGCCAACACTTTGATTTTACCCCATAAATTTTCAGACTTGTGACCTCCAGAACTAAAAGATGATAAAACTGTGTTGTTTTAAGCTACTATGTTTGTGGTAACTTGTTTTAATAGCAACAGAAAACTAATATAAGGGATATATAAATGTGATAATTATTTTTTTCCCTCTATTACATAACATTCCTGAGTTAACAACAACAGTGTTGTTATATTATAGCATATATTCTTGTAATGTGATGAGAATGGCATTTTACCTCTGTGGTCTTCCTCCTTAAAATTCATGTGTAGGGACTGTCTGCTCTTATAAGTTGGCCATTGGCTGGCATCCAGAAACTTGAATTTTGGGACGGCTCCCACCATCCCAATTAATAAGGGTAGCTCACTGTACCTAAATTGTTTGCGCAAACAATGTGGTTTATACTGAAACCTCCTGCTTTCTTCCGGAAGACTGGAATTTTGGTACATTCTAGGCAGAGGGGTGCCCTCATGACCAGTCCCCCCAAAAAACCCTGGACACTGAGTCTATAATAAGCTTCCCTGGTATACAGCATTTCACATATGTTATCACAACTTATTGCTGGGGGAATTAAGTACATTCTATGTAATTCCATGGGGGAGAGGAAGCTCGCAAATGGTTTCCTCCATATTTCACTCCATGTATCTTTTCCCTTTGCTGATGTTGACTTATATCCTTCTGTGGTAATACAACAGAGATCGGAGTATGACTATATATGCTGAGTCCAGTAAGCCTTCTTAGTGAATCACTGAACATGGGAATGGTTTTGGGAACTCATGACAGAGGCCATAACCCCAATTTAATCATGGGGAAAACATCAGACAAATTCCAGGTGAGATACTACTAAACATCTAATCAGTACTTCTCAAAACTGTCAAGGTCATCTAAAATAATGAAAAATTGTCACAGCCAAGAGGAACTTAATGAAACATGACAACTAAATGTAATGTGATATCCTGGAACAAAAAAAGAACACTGGGCAAAAACTGAGGAAATCTGAATAAAGTACAATCTTTAATTAATAAAAATGAATATTGGTTCATTAATTGTGACAAACGTACCATATTAATAATGTAAGATATTAGTAGTAGGAGAGACCACGTGTGGGGCAGATGAGAATTTGCTATGCTAACTTTACAACTTAAGCTATCCTAAAATTAAAAAAAATGCTTATTTAAAAAAAATCTGAACACCCATTATGTAGAGAATACTGTGCTGAGCATTAGAAAATTTATATCTATGTAATTACTTAAGGTAAAGGCATAATTAATTCTATGTAATTTTGCTCCACGTCTATTCATTTATCTATATTTTGAAACTATTCAAAATAGCAGGAAGGCAAAATTAAAATATTTAGTATGTTTATTTTAATTGACTTCGTATTTATATCTTTTTACCCTACTAGGTGGTGACTTCCTGGAAGGTAGAAACAAATTAGAAGTATCAACCTATTGATCAAGCCCTAAATAACAATGTTTGCATTCATAAAATGAAGAGACTGGCAAACTTATACTGAAATAGTAATTTGACATAAATTAGAATGAGCAATAAACACTGATCTGTCTCAAGACATGACTGAAAGTCATGATATTCTTTCAATCTATTTTCTTTTTCCTAAAAGACCATTTCATGGCTATGTTTCTATGTTTAATGAAACCATCAATAACCTGTATCTTCTAATTAAAACTGTCCCATTGTTATTACTTAAGCTTTTCATTCCAATAAACTATTAATTTTGTTTGAAGAGGAAAAGGATGAATGGGGAATAATTCTTCAATATTTGGATTACTATTATAATTCTGAAGCACAGACAACCAAATACCTATTTGGAGTGTGATTTGTATGTGATTTGAACATGATAAATAGAGTGATGAAAAATTAAATGAACTTTAAGAACTGAAAAATTCAAAGTAATCCCAATGTGAAATTCCATGAAAATGAAACCCAGTGCCTTTGTGGACGATACATCTTTTGTAAACAAACCTGAATAAGCAAGTCTTTAGTATAATTTATTGGCCTCTATTCTCCATGGTGGCTAAATCACACCCTTTTAATACAAGCTGCCTTAACTTACTTAGCTCACCAAAAAGAATGTAATAGAATCATTGTAGTTGATTCAGTGATTTATTACAAACCATGATGTATGGTCAATTGTTTAAAGTTTTTTTTTTTTTTTTTTGTCTTTTTCGTGACCGGTAAGGGGATTGCAACCCCTTGGCTTGGTGTCGCCCGCACCGCGCCCAGCCAGTGAGTGCACCCGCCATTCTTATATAGGATCCCAACCCGCGGCGGGAGCGTCGCTGTGCTCCCAGTGCTACACTCTCCCCAGTGCCCCACGGGGCGGGCCCTGTTTAAAGTTTTTATGCACAATATTCCATAGAAACATAAGGCATTTAAAAAGGCATTTAACTATGAATTTGATTTCTTAAACAAGTATAGGAAAATTCAGGTTATCTATTTCATATTAGGTAAGTTTTGTCAGTTTGTTTTCAAAAAATGATCCAAGCTGTAAAAATTATGTGTGTAGCACTGTTCATAGTATTTCTTTATTCCAACAAAGAAATCTCCAACCTTAGGTAGTTTCAAACATTTAAGTAAAAATAATATTAATTCCCCTCAGTATTTTCTGAAAAATAGAGGAAAGAACTATCTCATTTTATAAGGCCATCACTAGCCTAACATCAAAGCCAGACAAAGATGATACAAAATTAGAGAAAATTTTAGACCAATATCTCTCATGGATGGAGGCAAACCCTCCCCCAACAAAATCCTCAAAAACTATAGCAAATCGAGTGTCCAGCAATATATAGAAAGATTAATATAATAAAATGGGGTTTACTGTAGGAATGCAATACTGGCTCAATATTTTATCATCAATAAATATTAACATTGAAAACACACGATCATATCAATCAATACAGAAAAAGCATTTGGCGAAATTCAATATGCATACATGATAAAACAAACTATCAGCAAAGTAAAAACAGAAGGAAACTTCCTCAACCTGATAAATAGCATCTACAAAAAACCTACAACTACTATCAAACTTACTGTTTAAAGACTGAATGCTTTCCCACTAACATCAGGAAAAACACAAGGATGTCTATTCTCACCACTTCTATTCAGCATTGTACTCAGAGTTTTAGCCAGTGCAATAATACAAGAAAAAAAAACAAACAAACCAAATCCAGATTGGAAAGAAAGAATTAAGGCTGTTTTTATTTACAGAAAAAATAATCATCTAAGTAAAAAACCTAATGGGAAATACAAAAAAACTACTATTACTAATAGGTGATAACAGAAAGATTGTAGATAAGATCAACATATAAAAATCAATTGTATTTCTGTATACTGTAATGAAAAATTGGAAATTAAAATGTAATAAAACATTACCATTTACCAACAGATTAAAAATATGAATGCTAGAGGGATAACTTCAACAAAAGATGTCAAAGACCTGCACTCCCACATCACAAGGTACAAAGTCAAAATAAAAATAGTGTTTTTAAAGACTAGCCATGTACAATTATAAATCAAAAATTTTAAAAATTGACAATAACTCACTCCCCAAATAAGAAAAACTTAGGTATAAATCTAACTAAACATTCGCAGGTTCTGAATGCTAGAAACTTCAAAATATTAATGAAAGAAATCAAAGGCCTAAATAAAGGGAAAGGCATACCATGTTCATGTATTAAAACAGTCAACATAGTAGATCTCAATTCTCTCCAAGTTGATCTACAGATTTAACAAAATTCAAATCAAAATCCCAACAAGATTTTTTGTAAATATAAACAGCTGACTCTAATTTTTATATGGAAAATCAAAGAAACAAGAATAGCTAAAACAATTTTGGGGAAAAAAGACAATAAAGTTAGAGGATTCACGGAACCCTACTTTTTGACTTACTCTACAGTACAATAAATAAGAAAAAGGGGTACTGACAAACGGATAGACATAAAGATGAACTTAACAGAAAAGAGTCCAGAAATAGACCCACACATATACAGTCTATTTTTGACAAAGCTGAAAAGAATTTCAATCAATAAAGGACAATGATTTCAACAAATGATGCTAGAACAACTGAGCATCTCTATACAAAATAGTGAACCTCAACTTAAACTTTGCACCTTATTTAAAAATTTAATTCAAAATGAATCATTATTCTCAGTGTAAAACTGAAAACGATGCAACTTTTAGAAGAAACCATAGGAGAAAATCTTCATAACCTAGGGTGAGGCAGAGTTTTTAGATATGACACCAAAAGCAAGATCCATTAAATTTTTTTTGAGAATTGGATTTCATTAAATTTTTGCTCTACAGGAAAAAAATTGTTAAGAAAATAAAAAGACAAGCTACAGACTGGAAGAAAATATTTACAAATCACATGTCCAGTGAAGGACTTGTATCCAAAATATACAAAGAACTCTCAAAACTCAATTGGAAGAAAATAACCCAATTAAAAAATAAGCCAGAGATTTGAATAGATGCTTAACTAAAGAATATACACAAATGGAAAATAAAAATATGAAAAATATTCAGCATCATTACAAAAAGGCAAATTAAAACCACAATATGATATAACTACACATCTATTTGAAGGACGAAAATATAAAATATTAACAACACCAGGTGCTTGCTTTCAAGGAAGCGCAGCAAGTGGAACTCTCATACATTGCTACTTGGAATAAAAAATGGTACAGCCATTCTGGAAAACAATTTGACAGTTTCTTATATAGTTAAATATATATTTACCATACGATCCAGCAATCCCATTCCTCAGTATTTACCTCAGAGAAATGAAAACTTAGGTTCACACAAAAATATGTACGTGAATGTTTGTAACAGCTCTATTCACAATTGCCAAAACCTGGAACAACCCACCTGTCCAACAAATGAATGGATAAACTGTGGTTTATTCATACAATGGAATACTACTGAGAAACAAAAAAGAATAAACTATAGATATATGCAAGAACTTGGAAGAATCTCACACAAAATTTTGCTAAGTAAAAGAAGCCAGTCTCAAAAGGATACATACTGTATGATTCTATTTTTATAACACTATGTTGTTATTATAACATTATCAAAAAAGACAAAACTAAAGTAAAGGAGAACAGATCAATGGCTTTCAGGGATAAGGGAGGGATAAAGGCATGATTATAAAGGTGCAAGTATACAGCACAAGGTAGTTTTGGGGGTGATGGAACTATTCTGTATCCTCATTGTGGAGGTCATTACATGAATTACACTCATGTTTAAATCACAGAGCTGTATGCAGAGAATTAAGTCAACTTTACCACATGACAATTAAAAATATAAATTAAAAAAGGACTGTGATGAGTGAAAAAAAGGTTTCCTGGTTAAATGCAGCTCAGTACTATGTCTTTCCCCAATGTAGATGCTCAATTAACATTTGCTGAATAAAAACACTGGAAACTGGATAGTAGTTTCTGCTTCAATATCAGCCTCATTTACATCTCTAAGTTTCAAAAATTTAAGTTACTTTTTGTAGGCTCTTTAACACTTTCTTTCATGGTAAATGTCACTGAAAGATGCCCTGATTACACAAAAATTTATTTAAAATGTCAGGTGAAAGTTGGGAATCCAAATTTCCCAACCAATTATTTTAAACTTCTTAAAAATGATCATTAATAATAGTAACTCTTACTTTATATTTTGTATGCTTATCTTCCTCATTTAAAAAAGGGTAGGAACTGTATCAAAGTCATTACCCAAAGGTATGGTATCAAGAAACAGGCACTTGATAAATGCTTATAGAATTAACCTTTATTAAACACACAATAAGCTGCATAACTCTGCCATTAATTTATTTCATATATTAACTTTTTCTAGGTTTTGTCTTCTTGCTTGAATTAGCAAGACTAACTTCTAAAAATTATTCTTCTTTCTGGCTCTCACCATGGTGTGTACTCATATCACTAACTCACCACATTTCTGTGCTGCTCTACTTTTTTTTAAAGTTTTACTTTTTTTATTGTATATGTTTATGAAGTACAGTTTGTTGTTTAAAAATATATTGCTCTATGCTTTAACATTTTCTTTGCTAGGGACATTGTACATTTATTTGGCTGTAGATCCTGGGCAACCAATAAAACCTGTTAGGATCCTGCCACACCCCTACACTGATCTGTGACAACAGGTCGAAGATGCATTAATTATGATCAGTTAGCTAAGCAGATTGGTCAAATCACATGTGTGAATGAATACAAATAATTTCTTTTATTAAAAAAGCAACAACCACCACCTTAAATTTGCTCTTCCTTTGCTTTAAACTGTGTAAAATAGAGTATTCCTATGCTGTAAAATAATTAATAATATAGCTGAGGTTTTCAGAAGTACCTAGCTCAAGGATTAAACACATTTTTAAAATTTCAAAGATGTTACTCATATTTGCATAAATTTACAGTACAGAGAAAGTATAACTTTCACACTTCTTTTAAATTTATATTTGGTAGAGAATTATTTTAGAGTCCTCCACATTACATTAATTGTTTTTAAAGTATTCTTTCTGAATATTCACTTAACATATAATCATCTCCAACTTACCTAGGTAGAAGTCAAATTCTCAATAAAAATTTAAAATTTTACAGCTTCAATAAATTAAACTATGAAATATACTATAATGATGCTAAAACATATTCATTTTTCTACATTCTATAATATATACTTTGATGTCACATTACACCATCACTTGCAAATAAACCAAATTGGAATGCTCTTGTTAGCAACCAGGCAAGAATATAATAAAAAATTACTTCTAATTATAATTGTACTGTGTAACTGAAAGATGAAAAAACCACGAATATGATTGAAACACTCAATGCAGTAATTTTATTTTATCAAGTCTACAACTATCATCATAAGCCATAATGAGTTTGCTTATTTTTAAAAGAATAAACTATCATATGAAGTTGTAGCTTTCTATATTTTAGTTCTGAGCACACTGTAATATTCAACACACTGATTAGTAAGGACTACTGCCTATTATGAATAAGTACATAATAAAGGCAATTTGCAAAAAAAGTTTATACAGACATCTATCAGTCTCAAACTTCCAAATTTTCATAAGTGCCTCATCCATTGGCTTTAATGGGTTTCCATAGCATCTACCATTTACTGTTCAGTCCCTTCACACATGCTACCCTGGAGCATAGAAGTGCTCAGGGCACAGAAGTAGTTCAAATCATAACGAAGCATGCTTTCCTACAAAATTAAAGGCTAAATTATCCTTTAGGTAGTTTTCACAATTTAGCGCAATTAATCACGTCTGGATCATGTGGGCCCCAAATTAAGTAAGACTCCTTGGAAATATCCGTTTAAGTTAAATATGATGAAAGGTGAATTGCTACCTGACTGGATTTACTTAAACATTTTTTTTTCACCTTAACCTGAAATAAAATCACTGCAAAACAATTCTAACATGCAAAAAACTTAAAATGAATGTGACAAACGACTGAGTATCATGAGATTGATATTCCTCTAAAATGTTAGCAGAATTAAGAAAAACTGCACAAAAGAGGCTTTTCTGAAACATATGTGAAACATACAGTTATACATATCAATTATAATAGGACTGCATGATTATTAAGTGAACCTAGAGAGAGAGATCATTTCAAAAATTATGAAAACCAAGTTTTTGTAATACAGGTATTCAAAGTTAGCTCTACTCCCCAAACTCCAATATTTATAATATGGAATTTTTAGTAAACTCTTTTTTAAAAAGTTACCTGTTTCTGTAACCATCTTTCATGCCTTCGTTGTTTCCTTCTTAGATTCTTCAGTTTGTTCCTTTCTCTTTTATTGAGCCTCTGATTAATGGTGCCCAATGAAAAACTGGCTGAGTTCAGGAATTCCAGAGTGGAAAGGTGGTCTTCTTGGTCTGAGGCCTCCAGCATGCTTCTGGTAGCTGAGGGCAGGTCCATCAGGAAAGTCAGGTTGTCAGTATTAGCATGGTCAGAGTACCCTGAAGAAGCTTCCAGACCACATTGAAATTCTCTTCCTCTTTGTGTCTGGGTCTCATGGGGAGCCACTGAAAATCTTTGCAGCAGCATATTAGGATCAAAGCTGGATGGATTTTGACAGGAACAGCTATTTTTACTAGATTGTAAAGGCAAGCCTGAAAGGTCAATAGGCTGTGTTTCATTTAGCCTGGAATAGGCAGTAGTCTTACTATGTATTTCATATAAAGTGGGTAATAAAGTTAGTTTCTCACTGATGTTCAGATCCAAACTATGTGATTTTCTATGAAACGCTCTTGCAGCATATCTGCCAGTTGCACGCTGGGGAACAAAAAGCTGGTATTTAGGATCTGATGCTTTGAAGAGCAGTTTTTTATTCTTCATCTCAAAATATGTTGATCGCACCTCTAGGCAGAGTGCTTCTGTTAATCTCCCAGGGCCATTATTGATTTGGGCCATGGTTAAAAGCCTGTGATTTCTGTTTTTGGAGCTACCACCTGTGAGCAGAGTTTCCTTGTCACTACTTGACTGAATTCTAGGATGTGACAAGTATTTCAGCGATGGTCTCATTAGTCTGCCTGCCTGTGTTGGCTGATAATCGGTTCGGCTCTTGGAGAGATGTACAGCTGCAAGCTGGCCACAGGAACATTTTGGAGTGCTGACAAAATCAAAGCCCCCTAAACGGGCCCCACAGAAAGGGCAATTCAGTTTTCCAACTGTCCACTGGGCCTACAGGTAATAAAGGAAAATAAAGACAATGCCTTCATTGTAAAATAACCGAAGAGAATTAAGCTCAAATAAAAAGAAAAGAAAAGAAAAATCAAGCTGATCACATGAAAGTTTTCTATGCCACAGAAAAAGCTAGTTTTCTGTTTTCTGATTAGTAGACAAAATAGCAAATGGAAACAAGCCTTCCAATAAATAGAGATAAGCAGCTCCAAAGTTCTGGAATGATAACATATTGCAAATCATGCCCATCCAAACAATACTCCTAAGAATTCTAAAAGATAATCCCTTAAACAATAGGTTGAATATGGATAGAGTGTGAACTAAGGAAAAGAAAAATACACCCTGGAACCAGGAAGGAAATCAGTCTACAGAGCTTAATTTGCAAGTAAAATTTCACAGAAAAGTGTCTGTTTTGATACACTTCTTGCATACCAAGCACTGTAGAAGGGAACTTTTACTCAACCAACAGAATAAAGCTCTTCCTGGCCTTTTACATACAAAAGATATTGAATGCATACATCAATTAGTGCATTTTCTATACTCAGATTAGAAAACTAATAATGAACTGGCTTAAAATTATCTTTTCAACAAAGACGGTAGACCATCTGTGGTGTCCTAATATATCTTTTAAAGTTCAGGAAACTTACAAGCAGTGCACTGGCATTTTCCCAGGAAATCATCAAATGTGAGACTAGATGTAAGGGATATCTATCAAACATTAATTTTTTTAACAAAAATAGTAAGCTACTCAGTGGAGAAATGTGATTACAGTTTTCCCAAAATCATATTACTTATATGTTTCTAAGCCAGGTGTTTTGAATTGTGGGAAATAACTATACCATACTATTAACAAGGTAAATTCTTGATCTTATGTTTCATTAAGGATCCTTTAAGGTGTAGTATTTTCATTTTGATAATACCAATAAGAGTCACTAATTATCCAGTTTATTTTATATGTGGATGTATGTGTGTGTGTATCATATGAATGATAAATACAGGATATTTCATTCACTCAACAGGCACCATTCTGTTTAGGTGCTGAAAACATAGGAAAGAACAAAATATAAAAATCCCTAACTTCACGGAGCTTATATTCTAGTGGATGAGCTAAGAAATCAACAAGATAAGCTATATTTGTGTGTGTGTATAATGTATATATTTATATATGTCATATACACTTATGTATATTCATAAGTAATATATATTATTTATAGTGTGTGTAGCTGTAAAATATAGATATGTATATAAAGCAAATAAGGGAGAAAGACAGTGAGAAGAGGGGTATTTGGGGGAGGGCACTTGATAAGCAATGCATCCAAGAAAAATAGCTCTAAAATGTAGACAAAAACATTCTGATGGTAGAATATTACTAATTTTACTCAGAAACTAAGAAACTTACTTTTTGTATTAGGCAGTTTATCCATTCTGGAAGGGCTTCTATATTCATGTGCCACACATGGCAAATATTTTGAGCATCAATTGAATCATGTCTATCCTGTTATATAAAAATGAATATTAGTAATTACCAGCTCAGAATTTATTTCACAAAATTTATATTTAAGTAAAATTCAAAAATACCAATTCAACTTTAGCTAGAAAGTAAGTACACACTGCCCTCCTTTTCTCTCTCCCATCATTAAAAACAAGCCCACAAAAAGATAAAATTTTTTGAGTGAATAACTACCTGTAATTTAAAAAAACACAAAACACCCTCCATTTCATTAAGTTCATGAAATGAAATTTAAAATGTAACATTAAGTTACTGAATGGACAAATGCAGTGCTTTATTCTTTGTGTGTGTGTGTGAGAGAGAGATAATATAGTGCCATTCACGGCAACTTTCCTCAGTCTTCAGTCTCTGATTCTATCTGGATTCTACTAATGACAGAATAAAGAAGTTGCTATATTCTCTATCAAGATGCTTGATAAGTGTGCAGGATGATGGGAAGAGGAACGATAGTGTTCAGAACACACTCCCCCCAATATGCCACCTTAACATACTGAAAAATGGCAGAAGCAGGAAGGTCTCTCCAACCCTTCCCCTGTCCTTTTCCCCTGAAGTTGGTCAAAAGCCTCGGATTTTCTGACCTCCCTTGAAGCATGTCATTAGACTCTCATGTGAGAGGGGCCCCCTTTCTACCTGGAAGAAAGAGCATCCTTATCTCTAAAGAAGGGTCACAGAGAAGAATCAGAACAAACAGGCCTTGCTAAGTTTCCCCCAGTTTATTATCATGCAATAACACCCCCTTCGCCCTATCACACTTCTCTAAAATTGTCCCTTCATTAAACCTAGCATAAAAATACACAGATTTAACCATTTTTTTTAGGTCTTCATCTCCTAATGAAGGTTCCTATGTCACATAAAACTTATATTCAATAAATGTGTATGCTTTTCTCTTGTTAATATCACTTCCATTATAGGGGTCTCAGCCATGAACCTAGAAGAGGTAGAGAAAAAGATATTCTCCCTCCCCTACAGGAACAATTGTATAGGCAGCTGAAAAAGCCATCACCAAACTTCAGCTGTGTAAGACCAACAAAATTTTAGAAAAAGAGATCTTAGGCTTTCTAAAGTAGATTTGTAGAAATAAATGTTATATATAATTGAGATAGTACAGTTTTCCAACATGTCAGAAAAATGAAGGGTAGACCAAGATGAAGATAAGTGGCTCTTTACTACGTATGTGGTCTTAGACAAGTTAATTTACCTCTCTGGGTCTGTTTCTTTACCTGTAAAATACTGCTTGATAATTGCTAACATCCTTTCTGGGTCTACAAAATTTCACTCTATAAAATGACAGTGATATGGTTTGAAGGTATCCCCCAAAAGTTCATGTGTTAGAAACTTGGTGGCCATTGTAGCCGTGGTAAGAGGTGGGGCTTCTGGGACACAACTGGGTCATAAGGGCTGTGTCCTCATAAATGGATTAATGCTGTTATCACAGAGTTTGGTCCCCTTTTCCTCTCAGTGTCATGTACTCACTTCTGCCTTCCACACTTCCACTATGAGATGACCCTCAGCAGATGCTGGTGCCATGCTCTTGAACTTCCACCATTCCCTTGAACTTCCAGGCCTTCAGAATCATGAGCTGAATAAACTTCTTTATATATATAAAATAATCCAGTCTTTATTTCTAGTCTGTCTATTCTATTCTATTATACTTTATTATAGCAGTAGAAAATGGATTAAGACAGAAAAATGGTACCAAAAAGTGGGGTGGTTGTTGTAACTGATACCTGAAAACACGGAAACAGCTCTAGAACTGGGTAATGGGTAAAGGCTGGAATAGTTTTGAGGAGCAGGCTAGAAAAGCCTGTATTGCCATGAATGGAACATTAAGGGCAATTTTGTTGAGAGCTCAGAAGAAGACCCCAGAGCTAGGGAAAGTCTGAATCTTCTTAGAGCTTATTTGTGCGGTTGTGAACAGAATGGTTGGTAGAAATATGGACAGTACAGGCCATTCTCATAAAATCTCAGAGAGAAGAACAGATATTGTAAACTGAAGTAAAGGCCATCCTTGTTATCAATTAGCAAAGACCTGGGCTGAATTGTGTCCATACTGGAGGGTCTTGTGGAATGCAGAACGTAAGAGCAAATGAACTAGGATATCTGGCAGAAAAAATATCTAAGCAGCAAAGTCTTAAGGCTGTTGTGTGGTTACTCTTGAGTGCGTACAGTGAGTTGGAAAAGAAATGACTTAAAAATGGAATTTATAATCAAAAGAGAAGCAGAGTGGAAAGATTTGAAAAAATCTCAGCCTGGCTGTGTAAAGAGTAAAAAAAAGCATGTTCAGGAGAGGAACCCAAGGGTGTGGATCAGTAACCTTTTGCTAAGGAGATTAGCACTGATAGAAGTGATCATCAAGACAATGGGAGAAAGACCCTGAAGGTATTTCAGAGATCTTTGACACTGCCCCTCATACCACAGGCCCAGGGCTCTAGGAAGGCAAAATAGTTTCAGGGGAAGGCGCAGGGAACCCTCCAGGGTCTTGCCAACCAGAGCCACCTTGGATTTCTACTCCCTGAGTTCTGGCATAGCACATATCAGCCACCCCAGCCATAGCTCAAGCAGAATCAGGTACAGCTCAACTCACTGCTCTAGAAGGTACAAGCCATCAGCCTTGGCAAGATTCACATGGGGCTAATTCTGTAATCATGCCGAATGCAAGAGCTGTGTGAGTATGGCTAACTCCACCTAGATTTCAAAGAATGTCACAGACAGCCAAGGGGCTCAGGCAGAAACCGGCCATGGGGGCAGAGCTGCCACAGAAAGTCCCCACTAAAGCAATGCAAAATGGAGTTGTGGAAGTGGGAACACTCCCAAGACCACAGAACTACAGAGCTACAATCATGCAATGCTAGCCTATGAGACATGCGGGCATGAGACTTGAACTGAGAGTGCTGAATTGTGGGCTAAGCCCAGCAAATGCATGAGGGCAGGGCTGCCCAAGGCCTTGGGGGCCAACCCTTGCACCAGTATACCCAGATGGTGAGACAGGGAGTGAAAGGAAATTATTTTCCAGCTTTAAGACTTAATGTTGTTTTCTCTGTTTGGCTTCTAACTTACCTGGAGCCTGTTACTCCTTTCTTTCGCCTATATTTCCCCTTTGGAATGGGAATGTCTATCCTATGCCTGTCCCAACACTATAATTTGGCAGTAGATAAATTATTTTCACTTCATAGGCTCATAGCTGGAGGAATTTGCCTTGAGACAGTCATGCCTTGAATCTCACCCATACCTCGTTTAGATGAGATGCGACTTTACAGTTTGAACATTTGAGTTGATGCTGAAATGAGTTAAGAATTTTGGAAATATTAGGATGAATGAATGAATTTTGCATTTGAGAAGAACATGAATTTTGGAGGCCAGGGGCAGAATGCTATGATTTAAATATTTCCCCCAAAGTTCATGTGTTGGAAACTTGGTTGCCATTGTGGCAGTGTTAAGAGGTGGCGCTTTTGGGAGGTGACTGAGTCATGAGGGCTCTGCCCTCATGAATGGATTAATCCTGTTATTGCAAGAGAGGGTTTAGCCCCCTTTTCCTCTCTGTCTTGTGTGCTTATTTCCACCTTCTGCCCTTCAGCCATGGAAAGACTCTTGCCAGATGATAGCACCAGGCCCTTGGACTTCCTAACCTCCAGAACTGTGAGCCAAATAAACTTTTTATCTTTATAAATTACCCAGTCTGTGGTATTCTGTTACAGCAGCAGAAAATGGACCAAGACAGGATAGGATTGGTTGAGAGAAAAAGGGAAAGAGTAAGGCTATTATCCACATACTGCTTCTCAGGATCAGATTTTACATTGAAGCAGATCCACAAATTACCAAAGTGCGATGCTTTCTCTCTTGGATTTACTAAGCAGTTGCACTAGTAGTTACTAAAATCAGGTTAACAAAATAGCAAACAAATAAATTTCTAAACACATCCTGTAAGTCTGTATTCAAAGTGATATAAAAGGAGCAGGGTTGAATCTCTTTAAGAACATTCCACTGAATAATCTACCTTAGGTTGTATCTTAGAGCAGAGACTACCCAGAATTTCTAGGCTTAATTTCCCAAGCCAGTCCATGCTGGACCTTACACCATTTTTCTCTTCCATCATTAGATCTTAAGATACTAAAAGGTGACCAGATGTAGACAAAAAGTTTCTGTGTGATTTATTTGTATATTGGAAGGATACATAAAGAAGCCATCTCAATCTAATTTTCTTCAGGCAAAAAACCAAAAAAAAAAAAAAAACAATGTAAATTAGAAAGGGAAAGGGATTTGAGCTATTGTTATATGCTGGACAACATTTCATTATTTTGTAACACCACATAACAGTAGTCCATATACTATAAATGAAAACCAGTGCTAATCCAAATTCAATATTATAATGATAAAAAAAACTCTCAAAAATATTTTGAAATTTTTACAGTTCTAATGTTTTAAAGATCCTACAACACATGTGGAAATATTCAATGGCAAATAGAAAGTCTTGGGAGGGTTTTTAGTTGGCCAAAGAGAAACTTTAATCTTATGCATAATGCCTGAACTCCAATTCAGGGTAACAAAATGCAACTTTTCTAACTTTCAATACTGACAACAATGAGAGGGAGCCAGGCAAGTGCATGGCAACATGAAAAGAATATTATTGAATGCAGGCAAAGTTAAGAAAAGGAAATGCTAGTATTAGTCTCTAGCTCTAGAGTGTTAAATCACTTTAACACTCCCTAATATGTCTACTCACAAGAGTAACAAACAAATACACAACAGTTTATTTTATTCTATTTTCTGATACAATAACCTAGGGAAAATTAAGGCAGAGAAGGATATAATTATTGCTTTCAAGATAGTATAGTGAGTACATATTCCAATCATTCTTCCTTTGAAACCACAGAACCTATAGAAAAGACTTAAAAAAAAAAAAAGTAGCTGAATTAGAAAGTATAGATGGGGAACTTTCATGGACCAGAAATTGTGAGGACTCTTTGAGAGATCAATGAGGGAAAAAACAGCATACTGTGTTCAAGTACATGATATATAAGAATAACACAAAAATGATCCATGCCACAATGTCGGAAAACAGAAGCAAAAAAGGGGCCCTGGGGAAACTACTGGAGGTAGAGTTGAAGTCTGTCTCCACGTAGAAATAGTACTTGGGTCAGAAAGAAATAGGGCAGCATGCTAGTTTGGCTGGAAAGGCCTGGAAGAATGGAGAGTATTTGCAGCAAGTCCAGAGATGAGTTGATAAGGACCAAACTCTGTTCTCACTGAAAAGAGTACCATGAGAAATAAAGGGAGTGATGTAGGTTTGTTTGTACTAATAAGATACACACCTAATACTCTTTGTTAAAGAGTTAATTCATCTCATGAACTGGGCAGGAAGGGGTATACTTCAGTGCAGGTCTGTACATGGGTAAGCATATGACAGACTAATAGAAATTTTGAAAAGTGTATCTACCAAAAGCTTGACCTAAACTGCCCTCATAAAGATTTCAAACTTTTAAAGTTGCTTTTAACTTTACAAAAATGTCAGATAAAATTAGAAAGTTTCAAAAGTAACCAAGATTCAGGCTAGCAGAGACTAAAAACTACAAAATTAACTAAACTAAGGCCAAGGACCAATTCCAAGAGTTGATGGAAAAGGAAGTTCTATGTGCCTGGAATAGTGGTAACTGCTTTACATGTATTTTCCCATTTAATCACCATAACGTCATGAGGTAGTTAATGTAACTAACCCAGTCCTACAGATGGAAAATTGAGACTTTAAGAGAGTGAGTTGATATATAATTAGGTGGCAGATTCACATGGGACTTGAACTCATGCAGTCTGGATGAGCATCCTGCCTTTAGTCACTAGACTGTCAGGTCACAGGCTAAAACCACTCTGGGCAGAAAGCCTTCAACATCCTTCAAAATCCTCAAGATAAGGCATCTTCAATTTTAGCAAGAGAAGAGAACATCAAGTCACAATAGTCTCCACTGGTTTAGCAGTAAGCAAATCGCATGAAAACAAGCAAACATTCTTGGATCCTTTTTCCTAAACCTATAACACAGATAACAAATGTTAATAGCTATTATTAGATTTGCCCCCTACAAGGAGAAATTCTGGCATTGTTCAGTCATTGGTAATTCTAGGGCTTTCACCTCTAATTATTCTAAGAAATCTGTGGACAGCAATTTCTACAGAGATTTTGAGATAGAACAGCAAAACTCTGGTAAGTTTCAAGATTCTCTTTTAACTAGCACTAATGAAAATAATCTAGATCAAGATCACAAGCTCTGTGAAGGGCCGCCCTAGAACAGTGTTTCCCAAAATGTGGTCTCTAGATCACTAGCATCAGAGGCCACTGGGGTACTTACTAAAACTTTATACTCCTGGGCCTAAATTCCTACTTACGATCCTCATATACACTAAGGTTAAGAGCCTAGAGACATCTTTTTTAGAATTTGATTTTGTGTGCTTTTGTCATCTGCCTTTTCCAACATTTTATATTCTTATAGTGATTAATTTTTAATAACAGTTCAGTCATTACTGGCCTTTCTTTCCAACTCATATATAAATTAGGATGACTTGGTGTCGAGCTCTTTTACTTGCCCATAATCCTGCTGACTGGGCCAACTGTCGAGCTAGGACTGGGTCTGGAGCGCACGGACACCTCAAGCCCTTTCACAGACTGGGTCACAAACCCTTCCCATGCCAGGCTGGGTCCCCAGACCCCTCACATGCCAGGCTAGGTCACCAGACACATCACACGCAGGTCTATGAGCTAGGTAACTGGCAAACAGGTCCCTGGAAGCCATAGGTTGGAGAGCATGGCCATGCAGGGTGGATGCCCAAGGTAGTCAATGCCAGCCAAGGTTGTGGTGCTGCACATAAACACTAACTCCACCCACACGCAACTTGTTTACAAAGAATGTGCCGCACCACCCCCAACCATCCCTAAGGCGAGGGGGGGCTGACTAAATTATTCTATTTTCCCAACACTTGGGAAAAGCACTAAACTGAAGATCCTCTCTATCTTTAGTCTACTTTATCAGGAAGTTTGAGAAAGATATCTTTAAAGGTAGAATACATTGGCAAAAGATGGAAAGTATCTGCAGCCATTAGATTAAAAATAAACAAGGTATATTTAAATGTTTCTAAATGCTTTATGTTGATCAAAATGTTAAATACATCCACTCTATTTCATGTTAATATTTTTAGTATTATTATGGTTATAAAAATACGAAGAAAAATGATTTTTCAAATAATTTTATTTTCTATATATTCCAACAACTAAAATATAATTTCATTTTATTTATGCTCATGACACATAACCCTGTTTTTCATCCGGAAATGATCTTTCATCTCCTGAAAATCTCTAATTTAGATAGTAGAGGCCTTTCTTGTTTTAATTCCCAGGTCCAAATCCCATTAATTGGTAGGCTCCATGGGGCCTTGCACTATTTTAGTCCTCTTTGTACCCTCAGATTATAAGACATGCCTTGAATATAACAGGTACTTAATAAATGCTGGGTGAACAGATGCCTACTTTGTATAAAATTTTATATACTTCACTGTAATCTTTACCTTTTACCTCCCCTAGCTTCTACCAAAAATATGCCCTGATAACAGAGTGCTTGCTTTTTACTTTATGTATTGTTTGAAAATTTTCATTTAGAAATCTGAATTCTCAATAATTTGATCCCATATGGGTCAAGATCCATTATAACAAATTTAAATGGGCTATACAAATCTATTTTTTAAAGAATTTTGGTGAACTTATTAGAAGTGACTCAATAAAAATAAACAGTGTAGCTTTACCTAAATACTTCGCTTCAGATTACGAAATGAAAGAATGGATAGTTTTTGAAAACTAGAATTAATGTGAAACATCCATAATCATACTCATTATCTCCTTCTATTAGCAGACAATTATGCAGATTAGTACAACTCTAATAAATTCTTAAAAAGGCCCTTATAGAGAATACAAATTGGAATTGACTAATAAAGTTGTCTTTTCATTACTACATCCAGAATTTTTTCTGACTTTTCAACATTCTTTCCACATGTAGGAAGGAAGGGAGGGAGGAAGGAAAGAAATATAAAGAAAATTTCTACACTGGTAGAAAGAATAATAGAATATTAATGTCAAGGTAATTTAATGGCAATCAACCTATCAATATTTATACAGTAATTACTAGATATAGTGTTGACCATACAAAGAGTGTGAAGAGACTTACTTATTAATATGCCAGGAACTGTGCTTACATGTATTCTCTCACTATGCAAATTTCATTATTTCACTTAATCAAATAAATTGAACGTGATGTTTAATCACATAACATTGATCAAAACACTAAGAAACCACTATCCACTATAAATTCTTGAAATGCTTTGTGAATATTCCTATGAGAATAAACAGGGTCCTAGTTGCAGGTAGGTGAAGGAAGTTTTACAATGTACTTATTCTTATTTTTAGTACGTAACAAACATTTATATTGTGCTTACTATTCCCCAGGTACCATTTTGAGAGTTTTTACTATCTTATAGATAAGGAAACTGAAACAAGAGAAATTAAGTAACTTTTAAGTAATTTGTCAAGGTCACATGTAAGCATCAAAACAAAGATTTCCATACAAGCAGTCTGGCTTCGTAACCCATGTCCTCCACCAACAATCTTCCAATATTACCTCCTATAACAAATAAATACTATAGTTCTTAGGGCAACAAACTTTCTTATCTCTCTAGCCTGAGTATGTTTTAAGGCATGACACTGCTTTTCTTCCCTAAGCTTACAAAAAACAAAACTAAAACTAGGGCATAACATTTTTTAATTAACCCAAAATAATACACTAATTTATGTATAGAGAGGTAGGTTTAGAAAAAATCCCTCAGCTGATTCTGCTATTTGATCCCCCAACTTGACTTCCTTCATTTGAGAACTTTTATATAGAGGAAGCACAAATTTTCGCTAAACAGTTAAAAGTTAAAGCATACTTCCATGCCAAAAACAAAAAAAAAAAAAGAGGAAAATCAGTACACTGATACAGGTGGGAAGAGCATAAATGACTCAGTGGGTGTACAGTATTGTTTCCTTTTCTGAAAACTTAGATATGGAGCTCAGGCAAAGATAGACGACCAGGGTACATACAGACACGTCAATTATAAATAAGACTGCCAACTATTTCACCTGTATTCACACAGCTTTAAAAAATATACATATATGTATGATATTTGTGATATTTATTTCTAATATAATGTTAGAACAGGTAAAATAGGACATATCCATTATTAAATTTAAGTTTATAAGCCTTAAGTCACTTAATTTTTTAAAAATTACACAAATACATATATGATAAAACAAGTTTTAATGGGCACACTCAGATCAATGATGAAACTGGAAGCAACTGATTTACGGAATTCAAAGCCTTTAAAGTAGTGGCACAGCAGTTTATCTACTTGGGAAAAATTAAACCAAAAATTAGAAAAATTGTTTTACTAGGATTAAGGAAACTTTATTGGACAGAATTTTCATGTCTTAAATTTATCACGCGGGGAAAGCATGAAGAAAAGAAGGAAAGTAACTAAGCCAATTTCATATAATGACAGAAAAATGTTGACAAAATAATGTCTGCACATGAAATAATCTGTTCAAGCAGCAGAGGGAGCTAACGCATTTTTTGTTTTTTCTTTATGGTAGAGAATGTTTTCGGTTGCTGTGTACAATGAGAACATCATTTAATTTTCAAATTACAAATTTGATGCATTATCTTTTTATTATGTGATCTTTAAGGTTTTTAATTAAGCAGAACAGATAAAATGTAAAAATTTAACTAACCATTTAATTTTATTATATACTATTTTGAAACATGCTTAACACTTGGCATTTCCAATATAAGCAATAACATTCATTTAACTAATGGGTAAGAGTGAGCCATCTATATTATTTAACTACTGCAGCTATAAACACCAGAGGGAACATATTATGTAACAAAAATGTCATTTAGACGAACATTATTAATTAAATATTCAAAGGGTTATAAATGTAAAGGAACCAAAATTCTATTGGACTGCCTGTTTTTTCAATTTGTACTTTGAGAAGTTACTTCAAGGGTGCAAACTTTTTAAAATAAAAAGTTCACAATAGATGAAAAAAAAATGAAAGCTTCACTTGAGAGCAGATAGGCTCCTTCCATCCGTTCTTGCTACCTTTCTAGTTCACTCTTCACACTATAACCAAATGATCTCTCTACAAGGCAAAGACCATGTACCTCCCTCTCAGTGATTTCTCAGCTCTTAGGATAAAGACTATAGTCTTTAATTTGACTTACAAGACCATAAATGATATGACCAATATCCATCTTTTCAGCCCCAAATCTTGTCAAGATCCCTCTTGATCTCTGAACTCCACTCACTGTAATCTCCCTTAGTTCTATGCACCCACCATAAGGCCTTTGAACATGCTAGTCCTAAAGCTTGGAACATTCTCCCTCCTGTGCTGCTCTCACTCACTCATCCATCATATTTATAGACAAGTCACTTTCTCAGAAAAGCCTTGCCCTTACCTTACAGCTAGGTCCAGCACCCTGTCTATATCCTACTCCTACTGCTCCACTTTTCCTTTTTGCCACTTATATAGCTAGTCACTTAATATTTATATGATTGACCAATATTTAATTTTTACATAATTGATCAACATTATGAATATTATTATTATTAATTTTTTTGACCGGTAAGGGGATCGCAACCCTCGGCTTGGTGTCATCCGCACCACGTTCAGCCAGTGAGCGCACCAGCCATCCCTATATAGGATCCAAACCTGCGGCCTCGGTGCTAACAGCACCACACTCATCTGAGTGAGCCACAGGGCTGGCCCTATAAACATTATTTTAATGTTAAATTATAAACTTAACATTACATTACTAATATATGTTAATATTATTAAGTATAATATATAATTATAACTATAACATGTTTATAATTGTTATAATAATTATATATTAAATTATAAATTTCTAAAACATCGCAAGGACAAACCATCTGTCTTCTGCTCATGTTTTAATTTCCACTGCCTATTACAGGGCCTGTGGTGTCTTAGTCTGCTTGGCTGCAATAACTAAATACCATAGACTGAGTGACTTAAACAACAAGAATTTATTTTCTCACAGTTCTGAAGGCTGAAAGTACAATAAATGAGTGCCAACATGTTTGGTGCCCATTCTGGTGAGCGCTCTCTTCCTAGTGTGCAGACAGCTGCCTTCTGTGTCCTCACATGATCTCTCTTCCTCTTTGGAATAGGGCCCCACCCTTATGATCTCTTTTGACCTTAATTACCTCCGAAAGCTCTCTTCCTAGTGTGCAGACAGCTGCCTTCTGTGTCCTCACATGATCTTTCTTCCTCTTTGGAATAGGGCCCCACCCTTATGATCTCTTTTGACCTTAATTACCTCCGAAAGACTGTAACTCCAGATATAGTTACATTGCAGCTTTAACGTATGCATTTAGGGGCAAACAATTTAGTCCACAGCATTTGATATAACTAAGTATGGAATAAATATATGCTGACACTAAGAAAAGGGAGCACAAAATATTAAAAATGAAATAAGCAATAAAAATATGATTTATTTCAGTATTATAACCATTGAAGGAAAGATGTCACCAGAAATAATAAAGCCAGAGAGAAAATGAGCAAATTATCTAACCAAAAAAGGTGAAGGAAAAGGTATATAATCTAATAATCGATCCAGCATTCATTAGTCATATTCATGGCAGCCAGTGCATTGGCAATGTTGTTAAAAGGATGAAACACTTCACAGCCTGGTGATGGGAAAAGAGCCATAATCCAATAATTAAACTGCTTTATAGTAAGTGGTGAACCATTCCTCAGTTCCCAATGTCCTCAACCCATTGCAATTTGGTATCTGCCCCTACAACTCTCACAATTACAATGAACGCTGACAAATTCCCTCTTTGCTAAAACCAATGCAAACTTTTAACTCTCATTCAGGGTCTTTACATATAGCTATTCAGTTTGTATGCCAACTCTACATTTCACAGTCTTTCTAGCACCCTCTAGAATTGTGTAGTATACAACCTGCATAATCAAGGCAGTGTCTTGCCTTCTAGATTGCCCTACAACATTCAACACTAATAATAAATCCTTTTTTCTGGAAGATATTTATTCCTTGACTTCTATAACACTGTATCCTAATTTTCAGTCTAATTTTTTAAATGACTCTTTTGTTCTCTTTTGTGAGCTTCTCTTTTTCTTTCCATTCTACAAATGTTCCTAGACCCTCTTCTCTCTCACTCCATTCACACATTGCATGGTGATCTCATCTACTCTTCCTGCTTCACTCGCCACTTAAATGCTGATTACTCCCAAGTTCAAACTTTTAGTTCCGATCTCTATTCTGAATTCCATATCCATAGAACCAGCAGCCTACTAAAATATCTGAATGTTCTATAGGCCATGTAAACTTGACACATCCAAAACTGTAACAAAACTAACAGAAACTGAGGACACCACTCCCCACCACAGACTGTACAAATGGAGATAATTTCTGTTATTTTACTTTTATGTTTTAGTGTTTTTGTTACCGTTTTGGTCCTTGCCCATACTTCATGTATCTTAGGCCTGAAGGTAGGGTGGAAGTTCCCTTATCTCCCTGTGGACACTGCAGATTATCTCAAAACTCCATTCTAAATTCCCTGTCTAAATTCCATGCAGCATACCTTACTGCATGCCAGTGGCTGGAAAAGTAAAGCTCAAATGTCCCAGATTTCCTTATAGCTCAAGTGTCACACATGACCTAGCTTCCACCAAGCTGATACACCTGCTCAGTATTACAAAAGCAAAAGTGAGGACTGTATATGTGATGTTTCTTGTAGCAAGCTTGGTTTTAGAGATACTTTGTTATTCTGCAGCAAAGGTCACAGAAATTCTAGTGTCCAGTTCCTAGCTTTGTGAAGGCTGAGAGGCAAATGAGACTTCCATTTCCTGGTAGTTGTTAGGGCTAAAGAATAGTGGTACTGGAGCCAACAGCTATGGATATTGTTTCCCCAGTTTTCTGATCTTCTATTTTGTTCTGAGGGCCATGTCTGCACAGGGTGTGGAAGACAAGTGATAAGGCCCAGAACTTGCTCAGGATGGAGAAAACCTAAGGAGGAACACCCTACATAAAGCTGGGTTATAACCTCAGTAAAAGGGTAAATGAGAAATAAACCTGCTACTCAGAAGGATACACAACGAAACCTGTCTATCTCAACTTTGTTATTTGGTAGAAGGAAAAATAAAACCTACCCACCAAGATACAGAAGACTTTCTTAAACAAAAAGTACAAAACATAAAGAAAAGAACTAATAAATTCATCTAAATTATATTATGAACTTCTGTTCATCAAATGACACCATAAGAGTGAAATATAAGTTATATAAACTGGGAAGATATTTGCAATACAGTAACCAACAAAGGAACAGTATTTAGAATACATAAAAAATTTCCAAAAATAAAAACAAAACTAATAGAAAAACAGGCAAGAAAAAAAGACATTTTGCAGAAAACACAAATGACCTCTGAGAATGAGAGGTTAAATGCTGGTGAGACTGTCATTTGAAAACAGCTTAGCACTACCCAGTAAAGGTGAACATGCACGTACCCTATGAAGCTGCACCTCCACTTCTAGTAATATACTCCTGCCCACGTATGCCAAGATATGTACAAGAAGGCTCACAGAAGCACTGTTTATAAGAGCAAAACAAATAGATATAACACAAATGTCTATCAAGAGTAGAATGAATTACAAATTGTACGGATTAATACACTGGAATACCACACAAAAGTGAAAATAAACTAAAGCTATACTTCAACATGGTAACATTGAGTAAAAGCGGCATTTCCTAGAAGAGTATCTACCTACGGTGTTATTTCATTGACAGTAAGTTCGGAAACCAAACACTTATTTTTATATATATACACAGACACACATATATACATTTCTTTAATTGTAGTTCCTTTAATAGGCAACAAATTTAGGTAATTTGATATGTGATAAATTTCAGCACAGCATCTGATAAAATTGTTTTTAGGCTCCAATAATTTGTTTGGTGGTTTCTTTTAATTAAAATAGATTATTTTATAGTTCATCTTTAATATTTTTATGAAGTGCCTACATTTGTAAAATATGATATGTTTTTATCATTTACCGAAGGATTTCAAGAAAAGCAAATACCAATATGCCCACTACCCAGATTAAGAAATATAACATGAACATTACTTTAAAGGCCTCCTGACAGTCCCTCTCTGACTACACACTACTCCTTCCTCCAAGACTTAACTGTGATATTGAACTATATCTTTGTCTTGTTTTTAATAGTTTTTATATGTGTATATTTTATTGTACATACATATATTTTAATATATATTTTTACATATAATTTTATTTTATTTTATTTATTTATTTATTTTTTTGTCTTTTTCCGTGTCCGGCAACGGATTGCAACCCTCAGTGTTGCCCCCGTACCGGACCAGGGACCGGCAACGGGATTGCAACCCTCGGTGTTGCTCCCGCGCCTCGCTCAGCCAGTGAGCGGGAACCGAACGGTGTGTGGGATCCGAACCCTCAGGCGGGAGTGCCGCCGCGCTTCCCAAGCGGCGCACTTATCCAGTGCGCCACTGGGCCGGCCTACATATAATTTTAAATTATGATAAAATTTTTACATAAATATATATTTTATTTCATGAATTCAAATAGTTTTTACATATATTCTTATTATGCATATGCATATATTTTATTTCATATATAAACCTATAGAGACAGAAATCAAATTACTTGGGGATGGGAGCAGGACAAACGGGCATAAGGAAACTTTCTGAGGTAATGAAAATGTTACAAAACTATACCATGATGGCAGTTGTACAACTAAACATCATTGAATTGTATTCTTACAATGGGTGAATTTCATGGTTTACAAATTATATTTAAAAACTGTAAAAAAATGCATATATATATATATGCATGTGTATGTGTATATACATATATATGCTCACATACTACCTCTTCTGGGAAACCTTCTGTGACTAGCCCAGGCAGAAGTTTGTTTGCATTCTCTGTTACAGTACTTCCCCAAACAAGCTACACTAGTTGGCCTATTTTCAACTAGAATTTAGAGCTCCTAGAAATCTGAATGTTTTTTCAATCCTGTATCACTTTCTTCCACTACCCATTCCAATACTTCCTATAGCAGTCCCTCATTAAATATTTGTTTAAAGGATGAATGAATGGGAGTTCTCTGGGTAAATGAAAGAACCAGCCACTCTACTGAGAAGGTGTGAAATTGCATGATATCCTGAGGGAGAAGCAGATGCAGCAATGAGAATGTAGAGGTTAAGAGCACTGGCTCTGGAGCCTCACTGCCCAGTCCAATCATAGGTGCACTTAGTAGCAGTGTGAATTCAGGCAAATTATTTCACCTTTTGTGCCTCAGTTTCCTTATCTGTCAAACAGAAATAACACATTATATTTCACAAAGAGTTAATGTAAGGGAGCTGGCCAGTTAGCTCAGTTGGTTAGAACATGGTGCCGATAACACCAAGGTCAAGGGTTCAGATCCCCATACTGGCCATCCACTAAAAAAAAAAGTTAGTGTAAGAAATAAATAATATAAATAAAGCATTGAAAACAGTACCTAATCAAAAAGCACACAAAAAGGTACTTTACATCAGTCACCAGGAAAATGCAAATTAAAACTATAATGATATACTGTCTATAAATGCAAATTAGAACTATAATGATATACTATTAGAATGGTTAAACTTATAAAGACTGAAATACTAGGTATTGGCAAAGATGCAGAGCAACTTGAATTCTCATACTTCGCTATTGCAAGTGAACATTCACTTTAGAAAACAACTAGCAATTTCTATTAAAATTAAAATATACCTACCCTATGACCCCCAAATTCATTCCTATGTATACATTAAAGAGAAATAACAAAACATATCAAGAATTTTGCAAAAATTTTGATAGCAGTTTTATTTATAAGTTAAAACTGAGATGAGTGAAAATGTCCATCAACAGAAAAACCTGATAAATTGTGGTATATTTATATAAATGGCATACTACTCAGAAAAAAAAAAGGAACAAAGTACATACAAAACATAAATGGATGTCTAAATGACTGACAAAAATAAGTCAGGCCCAAAACAGTACATCCTATATTACTCCAGCTGAAAGAAAGTCAAAAACAGGTGAAACTAGTATATGGTGATAGACTTCAGTTTAGTGGTTGCCTTGTGAAAGGGATAGCATTGCCTAGAAAAGGAGAAGACAGAAATTTCTGGGGTTATTCAACTGTTGTGTATCTTGGTATGATTCACAGCAGGGCTGATAAAATTTATCACATTGTACATTTAATATTTTTTTACTCTATGTAAATTATACTCAATAAAATGCTCTTAACCTGAAATTTTTTTTCCTAATTAAAATGCTATGTCAGTTTTTAAAAAAGTGTCTGCATGTAGTAAGTATGCAATCAAAGTTATATACTATTATCAGTTCAGGTTGCCTAATTTGTTAGAGTGGAGAGGAAATAATCATGAACAAGTATGGCTGAGTTAAACAAAACAAAACAAAACAAAAACCTGAGTGTTTCCCTCAAAGGAAGGAAGGACACAATAACAGGTGACTATAGTCATGCTCTCTGTTGAATTTAGAATTCCCTGCAAAACCCATGGATTATTTTCTAGTTTGCATCTCTTTGATACTATCTATTCGATATTGCTCTTACAGAAATTTAGGGATTTTTGTTTTTGTAGTTTTGAAAACACTTATTTTTATCAGAATGACCAATCAAATGCTTTTAAATAATATTCAGATTTTCTTGTGGGTTACTTTTATATATATTACACATGAACTTTCTTTTCTAGGCCCATATTGAATACTAAAAACATAACTATGTAACAGGTTTTCCATTTCTTACTAGGATCTTGAATTTAATTGTGCTGTGATCACTCAGGTTCACTCATGGCGGGGGTAAAATTCATGGACTATTATCTTTAACTTATGTTTATGATATTGCACTTAAAACTTTAAGGTCATGTTAACATTAGCAGCCAAAGGTTAAAATTAACTGTAACTGAGGAAGGTGGAATGCCTACTGATACCACTTTGGAATGTTTTCAGTGGGTTGGATAAAATAAGGTAAAAGCATAATCAGGTGTGGAGGGGTAAGTATGACAGTGTGTGGTTGTGCCAACAGCATTCCTGTATTAGGAAACTGTTTGAAGATTGAAGTTAGCAATACTCACCCTATTCACTTGATTCTCAGGATATTTCATTAAACAACCAGAACTCGCTATACATTTTCTACATTTCCAACAACGAAGAATACTTATTTCCTTTTGATTACGATTTTTAGTTATCGATTCTTCACTTCTTTTCATCTGTGGGAAGATTAAGGCATTTTTAGAATGTTAAACCATGTCAGATAAACTTGATTTTCTAAATCCTTAGTACAACATTAGCTATAAGTGGGGCATAAAGAAGAAAACTATCTTTTACCGAGGTGCCTACTAGTTGCCAGGTCTCAGGCTAGGGACATCCTATAAAACATTTTTGGGATTGAAACTTCCACTTAATACTGATGACGATGCATTATATTATTAATTACCAGCTTATTTTCTTTTTGCAGAATATTTTACGTTTACTGCTTTCCATTTGTCTCTCACAAAAAGTAGTGAAAAGTGAATGTTGAAGAGTCAATTCAATAAGTTATTGCAGTGGTTTTAAAACAGTCATGAAAAAGAACTATAAACATTCTTTAAATAGGATATTTGGAACAGCTACGTTAAAACTTAAGTATGATAGGATTTATTGAGTTGTAGTTAATTATGTAAAATTTAGAAGTGCTAATTACAAAAAAGAACTATAAACATTCTTTAAATAGGATATTTGGAACAGCTACGTTAAAATTTAAGTATGATAGGATTTATTGAGTTGTAGTTAATTATGTAAAATTTAGAAGTGCTAATTACTTTAAACTGACGACAAAAACTCTTTACCTGAATGCAACAAGTTCTCCTTTATATTGTACTCAATGGAACAGTTAACTACATCTTCTGACGTATGTGTCAAACAATGACTCAGAGAATAGCACCCAATTTTTGTCTGTTTTTACACCCAAGATTTTATATCAATACTTTTATTTAGACCATTTGAAATAATAGTTTCACACTAATATGTAAACATCTCAAAAGAGACATTTATTAACTTGCCTGGTAATTATTCATTATAAAGAAAGGTAAATGTTATTTATATCAATACTTTTATTTAGACCATTTGAAATAATAGTTTCACACTAATATGTAAACATCCCAAAAGAGACATTTATTAACTTGCCTGGTAATTATTCATTATAAAGAAAGGTAAATGTTATTTATTAGGCTACCCACAAGGGCCTGGCTAGTTCCCTGGCCACATTTCCTCATTTGTCCACTCTCATTTTTCATTCATTCACCATTTACTGAAAGCTAATCATTGGCCAATGAGTCAAACTCTGGGGACATGAAGTCTAAAACTTATTTTCTGTCTCAGAGATGCTCAATATGATATAGATGAAGAGTTTTCTAATCTAGCACATTAGAATCACATGGGAAGCTTTAGAAAATAGTGATGCCTAGGCCCCACTCCTATAAATTTTAATTTATTCTAAAACAGGACAGGTTTTTTTTTTTTTTTTTTCTGGCAAGATGGCTGACTAGAGGCAGCTAGCCCTCACTTCTAATGCAAGAAAAGTCTAAAGCAACAAATAGTCACCTGAAGAGTAGAGTGTCCATGAGAAAACAATAGAACCCAGCTAAACAGTGAGGAAAACCCCCCAAGACCTGGAAACTCGAGACAGCAATGTCAAAGGACAGGAGAAACTCCTGACCAGGACTGGTGCAGACACTCAAGAAACCCTGCACTGCTGGGACAAGACAGGCAGGGGAGGGCCAGCAGCCAGTGCTCCCAACTTAGACACCTGCAAACCAAGCTGCAGGGTAACCATATGTCTCTCATGGACAGTATGCCCAGCATGTGAATTGGCTAAAAGCCCACGCAAGTGTATTTTCCCAGAGAGAAACTACATGCAGAGTCACCCCTCCCCTCTTGGTCCCAGGCTGCTGCTGGACATTGCCATTTTGGGATAGGAGCTGCTGGACATTGCCATTTTGGGATAAGAGCCCAGAGTCCTGCTGACCCAGGGGCTCCACACACCCCAGCAGAAAGCACAGGAGTGGGGATGGGAGTGTGGCAGCTACCTGGATACATAACATCCTTCTTTCCAGGACTGTAGAACCCCAATCATCATAGGGAACTGCCCATGCCAGCAGACAGTTGGGGAGCACACTGGTCATCTGGATCGATGCCTTCCTCCTCTGGGGTCTCAGAGCCCCACCCAACTCAATGCCCTATGTCTGCTCCAAGGGACAGTGAGCAGAGGTTGCACCAGCCCCTTGTGCTGGTTGCCTGGATCCATGCCCTGCTCCTCTGAAGCTCAGAGCCCCACCTAACTCAGCATCCTGCACCATCCTCAGTGGGCAGCAAGAAAGGGCTATACCAGTCCTTGCTCTGGTCATCTGAGTCCATGTACTCCTACCCCTAGAGCTGACACAGCAAGCCCAACAGCACCAGCAGAGAGTGCACCAGGGGTATACAAAAGCCTCTTAGATCCATGCCATCTTACCTGACAGCCATCTGTCAGTGTCCCATCTGACATAGCAGCCTGCTCGCACCAGCAGAGAAGGTGCAGGGAGTGAGTCAGCACTTACAACTACACCCATCCAGAACCAAACCTATGAAGCTCAACCTGATAAATACAAAACACTTCTACAGGTAAGAGTCTCTCCACTAAAAAACCATTTTAAAACTTAAAGGACGTGACTACACCACCAGATGCCCAGACATCAATGCAGATATACAAGCATAAAAAAAAGGGGGTGGGGGGGGAAACATGACACCTGCAAAAGAAGACTACAGTTCTCCAATACCAGACACCAAACAACAGGAAACTGGTGAATCATCTGAAGAGAAATCCCAAATGTCAAAATATTAAGGAAACTCAACATGATGGACCAAAAAAAGGGATAGAAATAATAATGAAATAAAAAAAAAAAGAAGATGATCTAGGACACGTATGACAGATTCAACAAACCGACCGAAACAATATAAAAACCAAGCAGAAATGCAAAAACTAAAGAATTCATTCAATGAACTAAAAAAGCAACTGAGAGCATAAGAAGCAGGCTAGAACAAATGGAATAAATGATTTCTGAACTAGAAGACATGTTTTTTAACACAGTGGGACCAAGAAAAAGGAATTTTAAAAAATGAAGAAAGCCTATGACATATTTATGATAACCCTAGTATACGAACATCCATATTATTGGTGTACTGGAATAGGAAGCAAAAGGAAAAGTCATTGAAAGCTTCTTTAATGACATAATAGCTGAAAACTTCCCAAGCACTGGGAAAGATATGATCCCACACATCCAAGAAGCTCAAAGATCCCCAAACAGATTGAACCCAAAAAGGACCTCCATGAGACACACTGTAGTTAAATTGTCAAAAATCAAAGACAAAGAAAGAATTCTAAAAACAGCAATAGAAAAGTGAAAAATCGGGGCCGGCCCGGTGGCGCACTGCTACTGTGTGCCGCTTGGGAGTGCAGAGATGCTCCCGCCGAGGGTTCGGATCCCACATACAGGCCGGCTGCTCACTGGCTGAGCGAGGTGCGGGCGCAACACCGAGGGTTGCGATCCCGTTGCCGGTCCCGGTCCGGTACGGGCGTGACACTGAGGGTTGCAATCCGTTGCCGGTCACGAAAAAAAGACAAAAAGGAAAAAAAAAAAAGAAAAGTGAAAAATCACATACAAGGGAATCCCCACCAGGCTAGCAGCAGACTTCTCATAAGAAATCCTACAGGCCAGGAGAGAGTGGGATGACATATTTGAAGCCCCACTTCTGTTGAACATTCAGTCAAACAGAATTTTTTTCACCACCACAAGACCAAAAGAAAAGAAAAATCCTGCCAACCAAGAATACTATATCCAGCAAAGCTTTCCTTCAGAAATTAAGGAGAAATAATATTGTTCCTAGAAAAAGAAAAGCTGTGGGAATTCACCACAAGACCAAATGTTCAACAAATCTTCAAGGGAGTCCTACATCCAGAATCATAAGCGCAATATATATCACCATAAATAAGAAAGAATAAAAATCAGTAGTAGAACAGATACACAAAAGAGAAAGAAAATGTATCTTATCACTACCAAAAAAAAAAAAAAAAAACCAGCAAAAGCAAACAATAAAAGGGTAAGAAAGGAACAAAAGAAATATAAAACAACCATAAAAAATTAATGAAATGACAGGAACAAGGCAATCACTTTCGATAACCCTAAATATAAATAGACTAAATCACCCACTTAAAAGATAGACTGGACGAATGGATTAGAAAACTAGACCCAACTATATGCTGCCTTTATTTATGCATTTCACCAATAAAGACAAACAGGCTAATAGTGAATGGGTGGAAAAAGATATTCCACACAAAAGGGAACCAAAAACGAACAAGACTGACTCCTGCTTGTTTTTGGTTCCCTTTTGTGATATAATATAGCATTCAAACCAAGAACTATAAAAAGAGACAAAGAAGGACATTATATAGTGATAAAAATATCAATGCAGCAAGAAGATGTAACAATCATAAATATCTATGTATCCAACATCAGAGCACCCAGATATATAAAGCAACTCTTATTAGATCTAAAGGGAGAGACAGCCCCAAACAATAATAGTTGGGGAATTTAACATGCCACTCTCAGCAATGGACAGATCATCTAGAGAAAAAAAATTACCAGATTACCAGATTTAAACAGCACTTTAGATCAAACAGACTGACAGAAATTAAGAGAACATTTCATCCAACAACTGCAGAATATACATTCTTCTCATCAGTATATAGAACAATCTCCAGGATAGACCATATATTAGACTAGAAAGCAAGTCTCAACAAATTTAAACAGACTGAAATTATATCAATTATATTTTCAGACCACAACAGAATAAAACTAGAAATCAACAAACTTTGAAATCTATACAAATACATGGAAATTAAACAACATGCTCCTGAATGACTAAAGAGTCAAACAAGAAATTAAGGAGATCAAAAAATTCCTTGAAACAAGTGAAAATATAAGCATGACTTACCAAAACCTATGGCATACTGCAAAAGCAGTACTAAGAGGAAAGTTTATTGCCATAAATGCTTACATTGAAATAATACAAAGTAAAAATAAAGAACCTAACAATATACCTCAAAGAACTGGAAAAACAAGAACAATCCAATCCCAAAAGTAGAAGAAATATTTAAGATCAAAGCAGAATTAAATTAAATAGATACACCAAAAAAAAAAAAAAAGATTTAAAAGATCAATGAAACAAAAAATTGGCTTTTGGAGTAGATAAACAAAATAAACAGTCCATTAGCTAGGCTAACAAAAAAAGAAGAGGGAAGATGAAAATAACAAAAATCAGAAATGAAAAAGGAGACATCACAACTAATATGACAGAAATAGAAAGAATCATTACAGACTATTATGAAATATATGCCAACAAATTTGAAAATTTGAGGAAATGGATAAATTTCTGGATAAATACAATCTACCAAGGCTGAACCAAGAAGAAATAAAAAACTTGAACGGACCAATAATAAGTAATATGATTGAATCAGTAATCAACAGTCTCACAACAAAGAAAAGCCTAGGACCAGATGGCTTTACGGCTGAATTCTACCATATCTTTAAAGAGGACTTAATACCAATTCTCTTCAAGCTATTACCAAAATAATGAAACAGGCCATTCTTCCAAACTCACTCTATAGGGCCAACATCACCCTGATACCAAAACCAGACAAACATACAACAAAAAAAGAAAACTGTAGGTAAATATCTTTGATGAACAAAGATGCAAAAATCCCCAATAAAATATTAGCAAGTGGAATATAGCAACACATCAAAAAAATTATACACCATGGTCAATTGGGATTCATCCCAGGAATGCAAGTATGGTTCAATATATACAAAGCCAATAAATGTGATATACCACATCAACAAAATCAATAACAAAAAACATATGATTATCTCAATAGACACACAAAATGCATTTGACAAAATTCAACATTCCTTCATGATAAAGACACTCAGCAAATTAGGTATAGAAGGAAAGTATCTCAATACAATAAAAGCCATATATGACAAATCCACTGCCAGTATCATCCTAAGAACAAGACCAAGACAAGGATGCCCACTCTCACCACTTCTATTCAGTACAGTATTAAAAGTATGAGCCAGAGCAATCAGGCAAGTAAAAGAAATAAAGGGCATACAGATAGGAGAAAACGAAGCCAAATTGTCCCTGTTTGCGGATGACATGATCCTATATATAGAAAAACCTAAAAACTCTACCAAAAAACTACTAGAGCTGATAAACAAAGCAAAGTTGGAGGATACAAAATCAATATGACAACAGTCACTAGCATTTCTACACACCAACAATGAACTAGCAGAAAAAGAAATCAGGAAAGCAAACTCACTTACAATAGCTACCCAAAGAATAAAATACCCGGGAATAAATTTAACCAAGAAGCTAAAAGATCTCTACAATAACAACTACAAAACATTGCTGAAAGAAATTAAAGAGGACACAAAAAGATTGAAAGACATTTTATGCTCATGGATTTAGAAGACTTAACATTGAGAAAATATCCATACTATCCAAAGCAATCTACAGATTAAATGCAATTCCCACCAAAATATCAATGACATTCTTCACAGAAATAGAAAAAACAACCCTAACACTCATACTGAACAAAAGACCCCGAACAGCCAAAGTAATCCTGAACAAAAAAATAAAGCTAGAGGCATTACACTATCTGACTTCAAATTATACAACAAAGCTATAGTAACCAAATCAGCATAGTACTGGCATAAAAAGACACATGGGCCAATGGAACAGAATAGAGAACCAGAAATTAACCCACTTATTCACAGCCAACTGATCTTTGACAAAGGTACCAAGAACATCCATACGGGAAAGGACAGCCTCTTCAGGAAATCATGCTGGGAAAACTGAATATCCATGTGCAGAAGAATGAAACTAGACCTGTACATCTGGCCATATACAAAAATCAACTCAAAATAGATTAAAGACTTAAAAAGACCTGAAACTATAAAACTCCTACAAGAAAACATAGTAGAAACATTTGAGGATGAAGGTCTGGGCAAAGACTTTGTGAATAAGACCCCAAAAGCACAACCAACAAAAGAAAAAATAAACAAATTGTCATTATATCAAACTAAAAAGCTTCTACACAGCAAATGAAACAACAGAATGAAAAGACATCCTATAGAATGGAAGAAATATTTGCAAACTGTACATCTAACAAGGGATTAATATCCAGAATGTAAGGAACTCAAACAGTGAAAACAAAACAAAACAAAAACACCCCAATTTTAAAATGGGCAAAGGAGCTGAATAGACATTTCTCAAAACAAGACATAGAAATGGCCAACAAGTATATAAAAAAAAAATGCTCTACATCACTAATGATCAGGGAAATGCAAATCAAAACCACACTGAGATACCATCTTACCCCAGATAAACTGGCTATTATCAAAAAGACAAGGGGTAAGAAATACTGGCTAGGATGTGGAGAAAGGGGAACCCTTACACACCGACGGTTTTATGAATTAGTGCAGCCATTATGAAAACAGTATGGAGGTTCCTCAAACAACTAAAGATAGAAGTGCCATGTGACTCAGCAGACCCACTACTGGGTATATACCCAAAAGATTGGAAATCATCATGTTGAAGGAATACCTGCACTCCCATGTTTATCCCAACTCTATTTACAATAGCCAAGATACGGAACCAACCTAAATGTCTATCAATAGATGACTGGATAAGGAAAATGCGGTATGTATACAAAATGAAATACTACTCAGCCATAAAAAAGAATGAAATTCTGCAATTCGTAGCAGCATGAATGAACTTGGAAAAAATTACAGTAAGTAAAACAAGCCAGGCACAGAAAGAGAAATACCACATTCATAAGTCCTCATTCAGAAGTGGGAGCTAAAAAGATAAATAAGTAAAAGAAAGAAAGCCCACAATATGTTGAACTTTCAGAAGGAGATAACAGAACTGTGGTAGCTAGAGGTGTGAAAGGGAGAGGGGAGGGAGGTTAGTGAGAAATTGGTTAATCAACACAAGGAATGATTAAATTTTATAATGATGAACATGCTAATTATCCTGATTTGATCATCACACATTGTACACAGGTATTGATATTCAGCTCTGTACCCACAAATATGTACAATCAAATAAGCTTTAATAAAAAGAATAAAATGGAAAGGGAATAGAAATGAGTACTTTTTATTTTATTTATTTTTCTTTACAGGTTAAGACAAATTTTATTAGGAAAGATCAGTTAGTAAGACATTTAAACTAATTATGAAAGAATTAGGTAACCTGGCAGAGGTATATAATGCATATATCTAAATATATGCTCAATATTGATCATTACAGAGAGTTAAATATGTCATAAAATCTTTTTAAAAATTTACTTATTTTTTAATTGAAACATTCATTGTACATATTTTGAGGTACAGGGTTATATTTCAGTACATGTATACAATGTGTAGTGATCAAATCAGAGTAGTTAGCAAATTCATCATCACAAAAATTTATCATTTCTTTCTGAGCAGAACATTAAAGTCCTCTCTTCTAGCCATCTGAAAACATACAATAAATTATTGTTAATTATAGATGCCTAGCACTACTGGACACCACTGGAACTTATTTTTCCTGTCTAGCTATAATTTTGTGTCCATTAACTATCTTCTCTCTGTATGCCCCCATCCCCTCCCCTTCCCAGCCTCTAGTATCACAATTCTACTCTATTTCTAATAGCACTACTTACATATTAGCTCCCACATAAGAGTAATAACATGCAGTACTTATTTTTCTGTGCCTGACTTATTGCACTTAATGTAATGTCTTCCAGGCTCACACATGTTGCTGCAAATGACAGAATTTCATTCTTTCTCATAGCTGACTGGTATTACAGTATGTATATATACCATTTTTTCTTTATCCATTCATCTGCCAATGGGCACTTAGATCGATTCCATATCTTGGCCATTGTGAATACTGCTGCAATAAACACAGGGGTGCAGATATCCCCTTGGTATGCTAATTTCCTTTCCTGCAGATAGATACCCAGCAGTGAGATGCTGGATCATACCCTATTTCTATTTTTCATTTTTTGAGGAACCCCCATTCTGTTTTCCATAATGGCCATACTAATTTACATTCTGACCAAAAGTGCATCAGAGTTCCCTTTTTTCTGCATCCTCGCCAGCATTGTTATTATTTTTCTTTTTCATAAGAGCCAATCTAACTGTAGTAGTGCGGTCTCCATGTGATTTCTTTGACTGTATTCAATGTTGGAGTTGTCTGTGAGTGTCTCTGCTGCCTGGACGCTAGGGCATTTGGCAGCTTCTTGCTGAAGTATGCAACATTGGGCTGTGTCCCAGGGGTCATGGATGAGGTCTTGAGCTCTTGGGAGAAGCACTGTGGTGCTCTACAGCTCCTCAGCTAGAATGGGTAACCCTCGATGGCATGCTTTGCAGCTCAAAAACTGGCAACTCTGGATGGGACTTCTGGGGACACTGTCAGGACCTTGTACCTTGAGGGACAGACACAATGAGGTGCTCACTAGCTCCTCAGATGAAGTGGGAGACTCTGGGCGGGGTCACTGGGGCTTTGGGCTGGGCTCTGCCCTACAAAAGAGGCACTTTGGAGCTACTCAACTGAAGTGGGTGAAACTGGGCGAGGTTGCTGAGGCTGTGGAGGAGGCGTGGCCTTGTCACCTGAGGAGAGATGCTGGGGTACTCTGCAGCTGCTCAGTGGCCTTTGGGCAAGGCCACTATGGTCGTGGATAGACCCCTGTATCCCCAGTAGAGATTCTGGGGTGCTCTGTAGCTCCTCAGCTGAAGTGGACCACTCTGGGCAAGGTCATCAGGGTTTTAAGTGGAACACTGTAACCCCAAAGAGCACTGGGGTGCCTGGCAGTTCCAGTGTTAAAGTGGTCTGCTCTGGTGTGGTTTTGGGGGTCGTGAGTGGGTCCCTGCACCCTCAAAAGAGACACTGGGTTGCTCTGCAGCACCACTGCTGTAGTGGACCACCCTGGGTGAGGTCATTGAGGTTGTGGATGGGATTCTGTGCCCAAAGAGAGATGCTGGGGCACTCTGCAGCCACTCAGCTGGAGTGGGCCACTCTGGATAAAGTTGCTGGGGTTGTGGGAAGGACCCAGCACCCCAAGAGAGATGCCAGGGAACACTGCAGCTGCTCAACTAAAGTAGGCCACTCTGAGAGAGGCTGCTGCAGTTGTAGGTAGGCCCCTGTACCCCTAAGAGAAATGTTGGGTCACTTCATAGCTCATCAGATGAAGTGGACCACTCTGGGTGAGGTTGCCCGGGCTATAGATGGGCTCCCACAACCCCAAGAAAGACACTGAGTCACTCCACAGATCCTCAGTTGGAGTGGGCTGTACCATGCAAGGTCTCTGGGGTTGTTGGTGAGCCCCTGTGCCTCCCAGAGAGCTGCTGGTTGCTCTGAAGCTTCCCACCCAGGGTGGGTGGCCTTGGGCAGGCTCACTAGGGCTACAGACAGGGCTCTGTGCTCTCGAGAGAGGCGTGTGGGTACTCCAATTTCCTAGCTGAAGAATGTGTGTCTGGGTATGTTTGCTGTGGCTGAGGCGGTACCCTGTGCCCCTGGGAGAGGTGCACAGGTGTTCCACTGAAGAGAGCAGAGCTGGTGGCAGTGGCAGAAGGCCCCAGTCAGTTAGCTCTCTGGCTCCAGAAACTGCATGCACTGGCTCCCCGTCCTGAGGGTAACCTCTGCACTGCGCTGAGCTGCATGTTCCCAGGTTGCGGGCGCCATGCTGGCTCAAGTCCTGGTGTGATGAGGGGGCCTTAGGGCTGGAGATGTCAGAGCTATTGAGCAAAATGTACTCAGGTGTTGACTTTAATTTCCAAATAGCAACATGCTGCAGCAGGCCAGGACCCAGGCTGTGGGGGGAATTCAGCATGATCTCCCTTCCTGAATTAATGCAAATCATGTGTGCTCCCAGCAGCTTCCCACACTGGGATCACAGTCTGCAAGAGCTGAACAGCTCCGTTGTAGCTTAGATTGCAGGCTTCTGTGGCACAACTCTCGTTTACCTTTTCTCTACAGGCAGAAGTTCCCCCTGGTTTCCTGCTGCTCCTGGCTGGGGGATGGGGTGGTAAAAGCCAGTATTTTCTTCTACTCTCTATGTGGCTATCCTAAGCTTCTGTGCTCACTAGTGTTTCTGTTACTCCTTTGATGTTCTCCAGCTCTTTATTTTCGCTCAAGTGTCCTTGCGTATTTGTTGTTTTGTCTGTCTTTGAGGGAGACATGAGTGAGCAGTAGTCTTCTAGTCAGCCATCTTGCTCCCAGGAATGAGTACTTTCTAAAAGTTCCCCCGGTGATTACACAGTGTGGTCAGGGTGATGACAGAGATGCATGTACACAACTAAAATACCACAGCTCTAAGAACTGTGAGAGAGGGAACACCGATAGACCACAACTAAATTAAAGGAAGGATTTAAGTAATTCTGGCAAGGAGCTCAGAGCAAGTTCCTCTTAAAGCCAAACTAGCTCTGACCTTTCAGAAGCTAGGCAGCAGTTCCGTCTCCACTGACTGATCTTCAGAACCCATCTTGGGCACTTTTTAAACTACGACCTCATCATCGATCATCAATCATCAAAATCTCTTAAAGTGCATATGTCCTACCCACAGCACTTACCTCTTACTTAACTTCTTTAACATTCCTCCTACCTTTCTATACCTTTCTCAACCTTTTTCCTCATCTTCTTTTGAAACTGGTTCTCAGCCAGAAACAGGGACTGCAGAATCAACTATGGAGAAATTCCATATCTGCCTGTGTCCCTGTCTTAGTCCATTTTGTGCTGCTATAACAGAGTACTTGAGACCAGGTCATTTATAAAGAACAGAAATTTATTTCTCACAGTTCTGGAGGCTAATAAGTCTGAGATCAAGGGACAGGAATCTGGTGAGGGCCTTCTTGCTGCATCATCCCATGGGAGAAGATGGAAGGGCAAAAGAATATGCATGAGAGAGAGGGAAGGGGGCTGAACTCATGACCTAGTCACCTCTTAAAGGTCCCGCCTCTCAACACTGATGCATTGGGAATTAAGTTTCCAACATATGAACTTTGACAGAACACACTGAAACCACAGCAGTCTCTCAACTCCAAGACGCCCACCAGCTTCCTGAGATTCTTCCATGCCCTCTTGGGGTACAACTATATAGTAGAAAAAGCCCTGTAGGTAATTCTAATAAATTTTCATTGAAATTCACTGAAAACTATACTCTCTGTGTGTGATAACTCTTCTATGTTTATTATTTTAAAATCTATATATCTAGTTTGGATCTTCTTCCAAAGCTCTAGACCAATATTTTCAACTTCCAGATGCCAAATGCACATCTCCACATCAATCCCCTTCAGGGTCTTTGTACTGGCTATTCAATACATAGCTTTGCTAACCTATATGGCAGCCACTTGCTAGATGTGGCTTTTGAGCACTTGAAATATGACTAACCTGAATAAAGATGTGCATTAAGTACAAAATATACAGTGGATTTTGAAAACTTAGAAAAAAAAATGCAGAATATTTCAATGCTTTTTATATTAATCTGTTAATGATAATATTTTTAATATACTGAATTAAGCAAAATATTTTATAAAATTAATTTCACCTGTTTCTGTTTTTAAATGTGGCTTTACAGTTATGGCTTGCATTATATTCCTACTGAACAGCACTTACCTAGACCTCCTCATTCCAGATCTTTGCATTGCTGGCTCCTTTCTCATCATTCAGATCTCAACCCAATGTCACTTTCTCATAGATATGGTATAAGAAGCACCTGGTGAGTTTATTTAAATGCAGGTCACAGGGCCACAATCCAAGAGACTCTAATTCAGTATTTCTAGGGTAAAACCCCAAAATCTACATATTTAACAAGCACACTATGTGATTCTGTTACAGGTGATCTGATGACTACACTTTGAAAGACACTGACCTACAGAATACAATCTAAGCTCCCTACTTTAAAAAAAAAAAAAAAAAAAAAAAAGGGCATTTTGGTAGCATGAGTGATCCTTGTGATAGAACTGTTCTGTATCTGATTGTGGTAGCGGGCACCTGAATCTATGCAGTGATAAAACTGCATAGGACTAAATACACACAGAAATGAATGCACGAAACTCGTTAAATCTGAATAAAATACACAGATTGAAGGGTGTACAGGATCTCACTGTGAATCTACAATTCACAATTCATGCATTAGCTCAAAAGTTAAAAAAAAACCCTTTTATACATACATTACAAACTCAAAATTATAGATACATAATATTTTTACCAATTAACCATCCTGACACACGAATAATTCTCTATATCACTTTTTCCCTAACTCTTAACTGCATGCTTTTTGAATGTCTCTTTATATGATAACTGTAATATTTTTTACAAAGTGAATAAAAAGATAATTCATTCTTTAAAAAAAAAACCAAAACGGCCTTTTACACCCTTTAAAACCTGACTCCAAACTGATTCTCAAATCTTGGCACCAACTCCATCAACACTTCTATGCAGATCTTTGCATAGTTCCCTAAAAATATCTTTTTCTGCTTTTCCACCTTCAAATTTGCTGCTCTCTCTTCCTGTAATACTTGCCTTTCCCCTGACTTAATGTTAAGAAATAGTTCTCATTCTTTAAGGTTGAGTTCAAATTTTTCTTTTGCAGATAATCCCCAGGAAAATACAATTACTCTCTCCTCTGTGTTCTAATAGCACTTTTGCACTCCACAGCACTAGTCATTCTGTATTATCTCTGTACATGTATGTCTTATAGATTTAACTGTGAGCTCCTAAAAAGCACTGTACTCTATTCAACTCTGTATTCTCACAATCCAACATGATACCTGGCACCAAAAAAGATTCTCAACAACTGTTTGTTGAAATCAAATGAACAAGATCTGGCAGAGAGCTCAGCTTACACAATCTTTTTCTAATACTAATTGTTAAGTATGTCTAGTCAACTAGTAGGACAAACCAAATAGAAGACCTTTTGCAGTAGACATGAGGAGCCTACTGGGGAAGAAATACAGCTGTGTTTATACAGATCTGAGCTTAAAAGGAGAACTGAAGGCTACCCAACAGTGATCTATTCATGGAAGAGCTAAGTTGGCTTCTGTCAGAGAACTATGCTAAAAGAAGGGGTTCAACATGGTAACTCAACCTATTAATAAAATGGTAGTCTTTGAATGTATTTGAATACAGCATGTTTATTGGCTGCTAAGAGAAATCCATCCTCAATCCAGCAGTTTAGACACTAATATGGGTCTTAGGAACAGAGCTAACCGCATAAGTAAACTGAAAACAATGTTTTCTGGGCACTACAACACATGGGGTCTAAACAATTTTGGGTAGCATAAACCACATGGTTTTAATATTCTGAGACCTGGGGCAGCAACTAGAGAACTATTAAAGCAAGCAAAGAAGGAGCAGAGACAAGATGATATTGGGGAACAGTACAAGATAACAGGGAAATGATCTTATTCCTGGGTACCCAGATGCTCAGATGCCCTCAGATGCTTGATGATCACAGATGCTTAAGATGCCCGAGAATGCTAAGAAATACTTGTAGGAACTCTGCGGGGGGGGGGGGGGGGGGGGGGGGGGTTCTGAGTTAACAGATCAGAAAAACAAACAATAAGATTCTGATATTAACGTTCAAATGGATTCAGTAGAACTTACAGACTGATAGGCCTAAGAAATTCAGGTATCTTAGTCTTCTATTTTCTTCCCAAATCCTGTTCCTCATTTTTTACTCCAATTCTGATCAGATCAGATGAATCTAATTTTCTAAGATAGAGTGCTCTCCTTGAACCCTAGTTCTTCCTACCAATGTTGGTCTTTGTCATGGTAACCTGACCTTATCTCCATGGCTGGTCTCTTGAACCAAGCTATGTGCTAATATCTGCTTGACTTTCTTAATATTGCCTGCTCATAGATTTCCTCTTAGTACACTTCACTACCTATCCTGATATTCCTGTTGCTTTCTGGCATTTCCTGAATGCACTGGGTATCTACAAAATAATGTTTTGCTGAGTTATATACATCTATCAAATACTGAAATATTACACAATATTGAAAACATCACATTTGTTAATATCACCACCAACCTTAGCAAAAATGTTCTTTAATTATTGGGCAGCAGTCAAGGTCATAGGGGTAGATACAAATTTTCCAGAATTCCAGTTTTTGTTTAAAGTTCAAATTTTATCACTTGTAATAAATACTGCCAAATATTCATGTCTGAATAAACATAGTTGTCAATCATCCAAGTGAAAATGGTGTGCCACACAAAGATGGCTAGTTAAGCTCTCAATTAAAACAACTGAATAAGGCTCCTCAAGACTACCATCAGCCTTCAGCAGAATGCAGAAGAGCTTTAGGTGTTCTCTTTCCCCTCCCCCCCCAAAGGCTATTAAAAAGACGAATTCCAGTTTTTGTTTAAAGTTCAAATTTTATAACTTGTAATAAATATTGCCAAATATTCATGTCTGAATAAACATAGTTGTCAATCATCCAAGTGAAAATGGTGTGCCACACAAAGGTGGCTAGTTAAGCTCTCAATTAAAACAACTGAATAAGGCTCCTCAAGACTACCATCAGCCTTCAGTAGAATGCAGAAGAGCTTTAGGTGTTCTCTTTCCCCTCCCCCCCCAAAGGCTATTAAAAAGACATGAATTTAAGAGTAAAGATTTAATAAAATCAATGACATTCACTGCTTTGATACACAGTTTTTTAAAACTGCATGTGTGTGTTGGTGAAGAATAAAATGACTACTAGAACAGGTTGTCTTCATTGCCTTGGTTCAACTAAGGAACCAGCAGTTTTATCCACTGTTGCTTTTGTATTATTAGTACAAATGTCAACATGGGGAAAAGGCAAATAACATCTCAGTGTTACCAACAAAATAGTTTTGACCTGATTCCCTGAAACCGTCTTCAACACACAAGGGGGCATGGACCACATTTTGAGAACTGCCACTTTGCGTAAAACAGCTGTCTCAAAAATGTTGCCTATGAAAATCTTATTTCCCAATAACAGCCTTTAAAATATTTAATTAGGACAGATGTGTCCCTGTGGAGAAACATATTCATAGCAGATTAAGTTGAAATTTTCTGTAACACCAAGCACTAGAATTATAACTTCCATAAAGAAATTGCATTCCTTTGTTTACCTTTTGCTATCTCCTACTCTTTATGGTAAAATACCGGCATTTGCCACAGATACAATTTCACGGTCCTGGGTATCCAATCTTTTCAGTCGTTCTTGTTTGTTATTATGGATTTAAACTTGAGATGAAGTGGACAAAATTATAATCTATTAAAAGTAACCTAAAGTTAGAAAACATAAATAAACCAAAACAATTTCAAAAATTGAGATAGACCCCAGATATTTTTAAAACAAAACAAACAAACAAAAAAATACTTGGGAGGGGATACAGGCACAAATAGTCTAACTAGCAGGTTTTACCAATCTTCTTAGAAATGGATAATCTTTGGGCCGACCCTGTGGCTCACTCGGGAGAGTGTGGTGCTGGGAGTGCAGCGGCGCTCCCACCGCAGGTTTGGATCTTATATAGGGATGGCCGGTGCGCTCACTGGCTGAGCGCGGTGCGGGCGACACCAAGCCAAGGGTTGCGATCCCCTTACCAGTCACAAAAAAAAAAAAAGAAAAAAGAAATGGATAATCTTTATAAAGTATGTAACTATGATCAAGAAAACAGAAAAGAAGAACAGCTTCCGCAAATAATTTTATAACATTAATATAACACTGACATATTAACACTGACATATATTTCCAGACAAGGAAATATAAAACTAGACAAGGAGAATATAAGTAAATTATAGCCAAATCTATTTATGCTTACAGACACTAAAATCTTAAATAAAATATTAGCCAAACCCATTAATAAATTAAATATCAATTTTAGGAATTTCAAGGATGATTCGAACTGAAAAAAAAAAAGTCTATTCAATACGTTCAACAAACTAATTGATTAAAAGAAAAAACACACGCTCATCTTAAAAGATGCAAAAGTAAAACGTTTGGTGACATTTAACACTTGGGCACAACTGAAAAGCAAAAGCACTTAGCATCCTAGAAATAAACTTCCTTAACCTGATAAAGAGAGTTTATAGAAAACTTTAGCAATTAAAATACTTGATGGTGAAACTTTAAAAGCATTTCATCAAAATCGTGAAGAGCACAATGATGCTCACTTTTTACCCTATTATTCAACTTTGTACCAGGACTCCTAGCTAACAACAGAAAAAGACAAGTAAATGAGAGGAGTAAGGATTGGAAAGGGTTCCTCTAATCTGTGAAAAAGAAACTAAGTGCCTGTTGTACATGACACCATTTTTCCTTTTTAGGCTACATAAGTTTCCATTTTGTTAGAACTATATAAGTCACAATGGTTAGCAAGTATGTTCCCTGTTGCTGAGGAGCTGAGGAGTACACATGTATGGATAAACAATATATGCATTACATTACACACAAACACACACCCCATGCTGATGTGGTATTTCTTTGCTCACTACATATGGAGATGGGTAACGACTATTTGCTCTCTCAGGATTTTCACCTCAACTATATCACTTTCATATATTTGATATATAAAACATGCCTATACTAGTAAATATGTTTCATTTAAAATGTTTAAATTCAACTTTTGGACTTACATTTGATAATTCTTTCAGTATTACTAATCAGCCAAAACAAAACAAAACCCACTCCCACTATGTACATTTCTCACTAGTTTACATGGTAAGAATAAAATCATGTAAATATTTTCCTACATGGTTTCCCTTATTTGAAGGAGAAATTGTGCTGCTCAAAGAAATCTGCCAGGATACAATGTTAAATAAAAAAATATTGTATGCTCTCAAATGGCTATAAGATCAAATGTTCTCATCATGAAGAAATAATAGTTTTGTGATGATGAATATGCTAATTAATCTGATTTGACCATTACACATTGTATATGTGTATTGAAATACAACTCTGTACCCCTCTTCAAAAAAAAAAAAAGTAATATTGAAAAGTAATATTTGCGGAAATCAACATTAAATGCATTTTAAAGAAGTCAATATTAAATGCATTTTTAAGAATAATAGGACTCGGGTCAACTTTAAATCCTTTTTATCAAAAAATTAAATATTTAGGGCCAAGCCCATGGCGTACTCGGGAGGGTGCAGCGTTGGGAGTGCGGGAACGCTCCTACCACGGGTTCAGATCCTATATAGGGATGACCGGTGCGCTCACAGCGCTCACTGGCTGAGCGCGGTGCAGCCGGTCTCAAAAAGGACAAAAAAAAATTAAATATTTATCTCTAGACAATTTGTTAATGAATAAGTGCATACCTAAATACTTCCAAGAGCTAATATAGTCAGAAGATTGAAAATATACCATTTTCTTTGACAAAATAATTTCAGTGGTACACTGGAAAGGGGAAGCAAGACTGAAATTATTTATACCATTTTCTTTGTCAAAATAATTTCTGTGGCATGAAAGGGGAAACAAGACTGCAATTATTTGGGAAGGAAACAGGGGTTCAAAATTGGATGCAGACTTAGAGGGTGGAGGAAATGTGGAAATGCCTGTCAAAGGGTACAACGTTTCAGTTATGCAAGATGAGTAAGTTCTGGAGACCTAGTGTACAGCATAGTGACTATAGTTAAAAATACTGTCTTGTATACTTAAAATTTACTGCGAGTAGACCTTGGTGTTCTCATCACACACACACAAGAAGCAATTATGTGAGGTGAGGGATATGTTAGCTTGATCGTGGTGATCATTTCACAATGTTATGTTTATCAAAACATCAAGTTGTACACCTTAAATATATGTAATTTTAATGTGTCAATTATACCTTAATAAAGCTGAAGAATAAAGAATAAATAAATAAAACACAAGGATTTAAATAAATAAATAAATAAATAAATAATAAGCTAATGACATTTGATAAGCTTTATGGTACTAGAAATAAATAATTTCTGATGTACTATTAGTTTCCTGCTCTGGGTTCTGGTTATATGGGCATGTTAACTTTGTGAAAGTTCATCAAGTTGTATGCTTGTGATCTGTTCATTTTTCTGTATGCATATTTCAATATAAAAATGACTTTAAGAGCTTATAGTAACTTCAAAGTGTGTCTCTCTTCCTCTCTCTCTCCTGCTCCCTCTCATCAATATAACCACGTTTGCCTCTGAAAACAGTAGATAAAGAATGCTCAATATGGAACAATGTCAACAGTGAAAACTCTCAAGGAAGTCAAGTATTTCCAATGGGACAAAGAAACACAGATGTGTTTTCCTACTCCTGCCTATATGCGGATTACTTATCCATCATCAAGGAAAAATTGGAGAATGCGGAAGTGTGGGAACGTGTTCAGGGTGCTCTCTCATTATAAAAGTGATATATGACAAAGATCAGTTTATATTTGGATAAACAGTCCCAGCTTCTTTTACCACCGAAGTATTGGTTAAATGCTAAAGACAACTTTCAGAATCCAAATCCTGAACAATTGGGAATGGGCCAAAATAGAAAAGTCTAATGTAAGTTGAAGATAATAATTTTGTGACATGCTATTTGTTATGTTGACTGACATGCTAGTATTTTTTAAGCTTTATTGAGGTATAATTGATGCACAAAAAATTGCACATATTTAATATATATGTATTGGTGTATTTGAACATACACATACACCTATGATAATATCACTACAATCAAGTTACTAAACATATTCATCAGCTCCAAAAATGTCCTCATGTTCTTTTGAACATGTTGTACAACAGATCTCTAGAATTTATTTGTCTTGCATAACTGACACTTCATACCTCCATTCTCCATGGGAAGCAACAATTCCCCATTTCCTCCTCCTTCCTGCCCATGGCAATCACCATTCTATTCTCTGCTTCTGTAAGTCTGACTTTTTTAGATTCCACATATAAATAAGATCATGAAGTACTTGTCTTTCTGTGACTGGTTTATTTCACGTAGCATAATGTCCTACAGATTCATCCACATTGTTGCAAATGTCAAAAAGAAGGATTTCCTTCTTTTTAAGTCTGAACAGTCTTACATTGTATATATATACCACATTTTCTTTATCTGATCATTTGTTGATGGATACTTAGGATGATTCCATATCTTAGCTATTGTAAATAATGCAATTAATATGGGGACAAAGGTATCAAAACACACAATGGGAAAAGGACAGCCTCTTCAACAAATGGTGGTGAGAAAACTGAATATCCACACTCAAAAGAATGAAATTGGACCCCCATCTTACACCATAAACAAAAATCAACTCAAAATGGATTAAACACTCATACATAACACCTAAAATTGTTAACGCTCCCCAAAGAAAACAGAGGAAAGCTTCTTGACATTGGTTTTGGCAAAGATTTCTTGGATTTGGCACCAAAAGCACAGGTAACAAAACCAAAACTAAACAAGAAAGACTACATTAAACAAAAAGCTCTGCATGGCAAAGGAAATAATCAACAGAGTGAAAAGGCAACTTATAAAATGGGGAAAAAATATTTGCAAACTATCTATATGATAAAAAGCTAATATTGAAAATATGTAAGAATCTCTTAAAATTCAATAGCAAAAAAAAAGCCCAACCCAATTAAAAACCAACATGTTAATATTTTAAAAGTCAGACAACAGAAAAGACATTTTGTATTTCATGCATAGAACTTTGTGAAGTATTCAAAATTTTCTATCAGAATACTAAAGAAAGACAAGTTCAAATCAGTATTTTCTAGCAGTTTTCATCATCTTCTTGTGTTAACATCTAATTATTTGGGGGGAGGGAGAGAGGAATGAATAGATGGAACATAGGGGAATTTTAGGGCAATGAAACTATACTGTATGATACTATAATGGTGGATACATGACATTACATATTTCTTGAAACCCATAGAACTATACAACACAAGTAAATCCAATGCATATTATGGACTTTACTAATTATAATACATCCATATTCATTTTCAAGTTGTAACAAGTGTACCACACTAACACTTGTATAAGATGTTAATGATAGAAGAAACTGTGGAAGGGAGAGGGAGTGTTCTGTACTTTCTATACAGAAATAAAAACGGCTCTGATCAATTTTTCTGTAAACTTGAAATTGCTCTGAAAAGAGTCTATTAATTGAAAAGAATCTAATTATTTTGGTATCTAATAATAGTATTATCTGCTCAAAGTAATTACTATTCATTAACAAAAAGGGGAAGTTTACTATGTCTTGCTTATTTAGATAATTCAAAATAGCCCTTCCCTTGAAATTTGATATCAACACTGATTTTCTTTTTTTTTAATTTAGTTTAATTTTATCAATATACAATGTGGTTGATTATTGTGGCCCATTACTGAAACCTCCCTCCCCCCCACCCCAACAACCTCATATCTGTTTGCTTGTCATAACAACTTCAAGGAACTGTGATTTCAACACTGATTTTCTAATGTAAGAAACTTTCTGCCTTGTTGGTAGAGTACCTGTACTAATCTGCTTGGCCTGCAAGAACACATTATCACAGACTGGGTGGTGTAAACGACAGAAATTTATTTTCTCACAGTTCTAAGGGCTAGAAGTTCAAGATTAAGATGCTAAAAGTGTTGTTTTCGGGCAAAGCCTCTTTTCCTTGCTTGCAGACAGCCATGTTCTTGCTGTGTCCTCACATGACCCTTCCTCTGAGGTCATACTTCTGGCTGGTGTCTCTTCCCCTTCTAATAAGAACAGGAGTCTTACTGGATTAGAGCCCCACCAATTTGATTTGTGTAACCTTAATTACCCCGTAAATGCCCTATGCCCAAATACAGTCACATTGGTGGTTAAGAATTCAACATATGGATTTGGTGAGGGGAGATAATTTCATCTATAACATTCCTCCCCCTGTAACCCCCCCCCAAATTCATTTCCTTCTCTTATGCAAAAAACATTTACCCCATTACAACAGCCTCCAAAAATCTTAACCTATGCCAGCATTAACCCCAAGTCCAAAGTCTCACCTAAATATCATTTAAGTCAGGTATGGGTAAGATTCAAGGTATGATTAACCCTGAGGCAAAATTTCTTCCCATCTATAAAACGGTGAAACCATACAAATTATGTACTTCCAAAATACAATAGTGGGACATGAATAGGACAGCCAAAGCCACTGCCATTCCAAAAGGGAGAAATCAGAAAGAAGGGGTGACAGATCTCAAGCGAGTCCAAAACCTAGCGAAGCAAATTTCACTAGATCTTAAGGCTCAAGAATAATACTCTTTGGCTTAATGCTCTTCCCTATGGGCCCACTGGGACAGTGCCTTTGCCTTCTAGGCCCACTGGGATGTCAGAGCCACTACCTTGGCTCAAGTCAGCAGCCTTGTCCTTCAGGGTATGGGCAGGAGTAGCCTAACCTGCTGAAACTAAGGAGGTGGCCCATACTCTGAAAAAGAGGAGGCAGTGGCCGTCCTGCCAATCCTCTAAATCACCTTTGAGGACATTCTTCCCTTTTCTTTAAGGATAAGGAATGTTCTCAGCTAGATAAGTCTATTGTCCTATTCTGTAGAATCCCACAATTCCAAAAGCCTTCCATTATTTTGACCTGTCTTCCCCCTTTAAATCTAAACTTGCAGTGTTTCTGCTTGAATAATCCCATTTCTATTCCTGGTTTCCACTGAGATGGCTGATTAAACTATTGGGAATCTCTTTATGAAGAGATCGTCTAGTTACACACTGGGAGTTCTCTCCAGAACATGCTTTATAATTTTTACAATATGAATAGGCTGAGAATTTTCCAAATCTTAATTTCTGATTCCTTTTTCCTAACCAATTCCTTCTACAATTTCTCTCTCTCCTCTTTCATTTTACTACGAGTAGGAAGGAGAAACCAGGCGGCACCTTCAACGCTTTGCTTAGAAATCTGCTCTGCTAACTACCCATGGTCATTACTCACAAGTTCTATCTTCCACAAAACACAACAATACAATTCAGCCATTTTTTTTCCATATTATAACAAGAATTGCCTTTCTTCCAGTTTCCCATAACACATTCCTCATTTCTGTCTGAGAGTTCAACAAAATTATCTTTAACATCCATATTCCTACCAATGATTCCTTCAAGGCAATCTAGGCCTTTTCTAATAGATATATCAGAACTCTCCCAGCCTCCACACATTACCTAATGTCAAAGCCACTTCCACATTTTTAGGTATTTGTTGCTGTAGAACCCCATTTCAGAAAAATACAAAAGTCTGTATGATTCTGCTCAGGCTGCCATAACACAATTCCACAGACTGGGTGGTTTAAATGACAGAAATTTATTTTCTCACAGTTCTGGATCATGGAAGCTCAGGATCAAGGTACTAGCTGGGTTTCTTTCTGGGAAACGTGAAAGAAACCTCTCTTCCTAGCCTGCAGATGACGACTGTCTTTTTGCTGGGTCTTCACATATCCTTTCGTGCGTGCCTGCGTGCGTGCGTGCGTGCGTGTGTGTGTGTGTGTGTACTTCTGGTGTCTCCTCCTCTTCTCATAAGAACACTAGTCCTATTGGATTAGGGCCTCACTCTTATGACCTCATTTAACCTTAATTACCTCCTTAAAGGCTTTATCTCCAAATACAGTCATATTGGGAGGTAGAGCTTTAACACACAGACTTGAGGAAGAGGGAGACACAATTCAGTCCATACCAGTACCTACAAAACCCAAGCTAGTCCTCTCAATTTTGATGTTATTAGAATGCTCATGTTTTATTGTGTCTTTTCTGTTATACTTAATGCATAGAACACATGGCATAAAAGAGAAAAATATTGAATTCATAATCTCTCAAAAGGTAAAAAACACCTGTTAGTGAACAAGAAAAAAATCAAAAAGTGAAATGACCAAAAAATTTGGAGCTTCCATATTATCAGTATATTTCTTAAAAATTGGATAAGATAAAAAGCCAAGTGAGGTAAAATTGCTAAATGTATAAAAGGAGCAATACATAACAACTCAGAAAGTAAAATGCTTAAATGATTTAGCCAATTCAGACCATTTCAGAGCAAATAATATTTCTAAATTTCATTTTTTTAAGCTTCCCATACACTCTGGGGGCTTATATAAAAAATGTGCACAGTTTTTGGCTTACAAGCTCCATGGTGTATTTGTAGCCATTAGATTATGGCATAATCAATCACCTAAAAGTTATACACTGGAAGTGCTCAGTACATTATATCTTCACGAAATGAAAAGGAATATTTCTTTTGTAGACATAAAGAAACAGCATGTTCTTAATATAAGAAAAATCTCATTGTTATGTAGGACCATTATTCCCAGAAGTAATCCACAACCGCTTTGTAGAAGTGAGCTCTGGAACCTGTGACTATTCACATGAACAGAACATCATATGTAATAACTCTGCCAGGAAGGAGCTGCACGCATACTTATTATTTCATAAAATTGATAATGTATCAGCACCCCTAGAAGTATAAACTCACATCCCAAAACCTGAAGTTAAAGATTCACAGGTGATTTGGAGAATGTCAGAATCTGAAAATGTATAAAGGAAAAGAATCCAATCAAGTGTTACCCTACCTTTGCTATACACAGACTTTTTCAGGGTAACCAAACAGGTGGTAAGAAAAAAAATCTTCAGTTTAGAAACATGGTGCTAATAAATGTAGAATGATTATATTAAAATTACCATTGATATGATGATATGATATGATGGATCTAGATAAAACCATCAAAAGATGCAAAAACTATTAAAAAAATGATAGAGCACTTTATAATGGATGGAACCACTTTATCTACTAGATGAAAAATAGAGGAATATGTTAAATGACACCATGAGGACACTACTAGCCAAATCCAGAATGTGGGAAATTCTATAGGACAAATGACTTATTTTTTTCCAACAAATAAATTTTTAAAAGAGGGCAGAGAAACTTGAGATTTGAGACATAGTCATCAAACACATTTTTTGATATCTATTGCATAGCATAGTTACTATGCTTAATAGCATATTGTGGGTATGTATGTATGTATACACATACATATGTATATCATAAATCACTTTGCATCCCATAAATATATAGAATTATAATTTGTCAGTTTACAGTAAAAAACAAGAGACAGACCAACCAAAGAAAAAAAAAAAAGAGAGAGAGAGAGAAACATACATCAAATGCAATGTGTAGATCCTTGTTTGAATCTCAATTCAAACAAATCAACTCTAAAAAATATATTTTGAGACAACTGGAAAAAAATCACACACGTAATTGGTACTGGATGATATTAAAGAAATGTTAATCTTCTTGCATGTGATATTTAATACTTATGTTTTTTAAAGGTCCTTAGGCCACAGGTAAGCATTGATGTATTTACAGGCAAAATTATATAGTACAGAAACAAATTATATAATGTAGAAAATGAACAAGAATGAAAGAGTATTAATAACTATCAAAGCTGGCTGATGGATATATAAGGATTCATTATGCCATTCTATTTTTGTGTATGCTTCAAATTTTCCATAAAAAGTTTTAAAATCTTAAATAGAATTTTCAAATGAGACTTTTTCCTCACCTTTTACTTAGAGATTTGGCCAATACCGACTTCCTTATAGCAGTGGACCATTTTTTCTTACCTACTGTTCTTCTGAGGATGTTGACCTTCCCAAGTCCTGGCTTTCATAGGGGTCTCAGGTCCCACCTCTTTGCTTCATGTGTACCCAAGGCCTCAGTCTCCTACGTGGCCATGAGTACTAAAACCCAGGCACTAGACTAGTGAAGCTAGCAACCCAGCCCTCACACCAGGGTAGTTTTTATTTGATGTATCTATTTGCCAAGCTCTCCCCACCATGGTTCTTTTTGGTTCCTGGGGCTTTCCTTTCCATTGTTACAAGTTCATCTATGCATCTTTCAGCATTTAGTCAAATATTTCTACAGCAGTTCTAGGTATTTGTAGCATATGTTTTCAGGTTATCATAACTGAAGGCTCCCCTTCTGTTAACCATTCCAAGAAAAACTTCTAATTCCAGCTATTTGGCAATATCACTCAAGAGTTACAGTCATGATTCTTAAGATTTGGCCTGAAAACTTCAGAATCCTGAAGGGAAGGGGGAAGGGACAAAAAGAGGTTAAGGTGGGTTGAGAGCAAAAGCTTTCTTGCCAGCTCTTTCAAAAAGGTAAAACGGAGCAAAATTTCTTTCTTTTACAGACCAAGGAAATTTCATCCCATATACTCTATAAACAATAAGCAAATATGTGACTTCAACAATTATAGGCCAGAAATTACAGTTCCAGCCAACAAGGTTTTACTTTATGAAAATCTGAAGCATTTCCATTCTCCATACTGAAGGTGGAATCCTTCTTGAAATGCAAAACATATTATTCTCCTGCTCCCTTATGGGGCTTCCCAGTCCTCTGCTGACCAGGCTACTACCCATGCACAGCCTCAGTCTGCTCTGCAGTCCAGCAATCCAGCCCTCTTTCAGTTCTTCCACTCCACCAGCAACTCCTTCTGCTCCAATCCCTGGATCCCTGGGAACCTTGTCTCTAGCCTCTAGGGAGTGCCACCACATCCTTCAAGTCTCAGCTTAATGTCTCAGCGTGGGAAAGGAGATGGGGAAATGTCAGGTCTTCCTCAGACTAGGTATGACCCCCTCTTATTTTCCTCCAAAGGCCTTTTTATGTTTTCCTTTAGAAAATTCATCACACTGTTAATTACTTGTTCCTTGTTTGTCTTCTTTGCTGACTTGCACACTCCTCAGCAGTTTAATAAAATATAGTGCTAGCACAGAGCTGGGCACTTATCAGTAGAATGAATGCATGAATAAGTAAGCAAGCACAAGCAAGACAAAAAATAAGTCATCCTATCCTTATTCTGCTTAAAGTCAGAGCACAATTTATTGGCATCACCAGGATAAATTTAGTGAACACCACCATGGGAAACTGTTTGTATTAGCTTCATAAAACTATTATAGAGATTAACTTTCTATAGACTCCATTACAGAACACAGCCTGAGTTTCATAACATCATATATGGTTTGATGACTGTCTGTTACTGCATGTATTGAAATTATTTATAATCCTCCTTATAAAACTATCCATCAGAACATACTTTTCCCCTTTTTAATTAGCAATGGGCCAGAAAGTAGTATACCTTCCATAATTTTAAACCTAAAATCACATATTAAAACATGAAGTCAAGGGGTTGATTTTTTTTTTAAAAAAAACTAGCTACTATTTTTGAGTACAGTACTTATTAAGTGACATTAGCTCCTCTAATCATCACGATATTCCTGAGGTAGGGATTAACTCTATTTTATAGATAAGAAAACTGAGGCCTAAAGAAGTAATTTCTCAAATTATTCCCATCAATTTGTGAGGAGGATGTTCTTATTTTCTAGAGTCTGCAGATTTCTAAGGATGAGATGACTGAGGTAGGCTGAAATACTGAGAGAGAGAGTTCTAAGTTAGGATGGGGAAAGGTGCTCTCTGTGAAGTCACTTATTGGAACACAGGAGAAAACAAACTTCATTGACTATCCTCCCCAACCTGTATATTAGCTGGCTACAGTAAGAAAAGCAGAAGGTAAGGCATAGAAGCAGCAATGAACTCCAAGGTGAAACTTCAAGATCTACATCCACTCTTGGTCAGCTTTTGGTTGACATCAGAAGTGCTCTTTAGCCATTCTAGAAATAAAACAGGGTCCAATAAGTTGGAGGAGTCCACCAAAACTCTGCACACACTACTATCTAACCATATGGATATTGGTAGCCTTTTTTACTTTCAACTTTTGCTTTACCTTTGTGTACTTTCCCCGCTTTCTTTGGAAATATGAAATCTACATCAAGACATACCCAATTTGCTATCATTTATTCCCCTTTTCTCTTAAGCTTACCATTGTCTGGCAGCAAATGCCTCTGCAGACAGCTGTTCTATACAGTCCTTCGGCATGGATCTCCCTGAAATTCAGTGATATTCTTAGATAATAAGATGAAGATTTGGCTTGTAATATTAAAGCAGCCAGACTGTGCTAGTTGTTTCTTCTTCCTCACTCAGTGAGGCCCTTAGGGACTTAGGCTCTTAGTATGTAGGGTTTAGCTTGCCTTCTTTAAATGTTTCGAGACATTAATGTTCTCTACATTCTGAATAGTTACTCATGACTCTCAGTAAATGCAACATCATTTTCACAATAAAACTTTTAATGGTGATTAGTGAAAATCCCCTAATGAAATTAGATTGATTCATTTTGTGAAATTTCTTCAAAATAATTTTTTTCAGAATCACACTATTTAAGAAAGCAGAAGTTGGGCCGGCCCGGTGGCGCACTGGATAAGTGCGCCGCTTGGGAAGCGCAATGAAGGAATCAAAATTTTCACTATTTGCAGAACCAACAAGGTTTTACTTTATGCTTTTACTTTAAACACAGATTGAGCACTACTGATATAAAACACAGTATTTATGTACCACAATAAATCAAGTTATTGAAATTAATGTTATTTTACAATTAGTTTCAATATTAAAATTTCCCTTGTTAAGCAGTACTTCAGAGTTTTTATTTTAAGTTGCTTTATTTCTATTTCTTCCTATACATGTTCAGTCACAGGAATATTTGCCCAGGCTTGGTGCCAAACAGACAAGTTAAGGAAATTACCCATGATCCCTTTTCTGCTCACTTGCACAGATCTAAGGTAGCAAAGAAGCTGCTAATTTTTTTTTTTAAAAAGGCACTCTGTCCAGTTCCCCTATGTCTAACAGGCCTTCACCACCTGGTTCTCTGTTCTCTACTCTGTTTTTCAGAGGGGGCATCTTGCACTACCTCTTATTGCCTACCTGTTTTCCTGGGACAGGCACTTATATGACCCATAAAAAAAATTGTAATTTAAATTGCTGCCATTATCACCAGGGTACTTTGTATCTCAGGCCTCCAAGTGCTCCATGGCACCCACCGTAAACTCCCTCTCTGCCTAATGGCTTCTTGGAATTTGCTGGGAACACAGGAATTAAAAGAAAATCCAGTAGGTTTTGCCTCACAGAGCACATATGAGAGAGAGAAGGATGTCTTTCAATTTGCTGGTTAGTAGAGGCACTATGTATGAGGGAATTGTCTACAGGGGCAGAATAAAGCCTCTTAGCCATTTAACAGGCAGTCCAAATCACAGTGCAAAGATGGGATATGCAGGTGCTGATGTGGGAAAATTTCTCTCAATCTAGGGCCATAAGCTCCTTAATTAAGGTCACCTCCTCCTAGTTTTTGTGTTTTAGAAGTTTTTTTTTTTTTTTTTTTTGGTTTTGTAGTGAATTTTCTTTTTATCCTACATATTCACAGGAACTTAATGAAAAATGAGAAAGGCTACACTGGATGCTGCTAGTTAGATCCTATTTTTAAATGGAAGACTCTTTTATATAAATTTTTAAAGATTAATCATTTTATGTATATTGCAATAAGAAACTATGTGGCATGTTTATTTCTTCATTTATTTATTTATACCCTATCTTTTCTAGGAAGAATTTTTGAAAGTAAGGTAGAAAGCTACAAACCTTGGAAAGGTCAAGGTTGTGACTGCGTGCTGGGTCATAAACCTGTTCCAAAAGAAAACAGAGTAGAATATATTGATAAATTGAAATACTGATAAAAAATTTCAACTTCAGTATAAGAAAACAGACAACCTAGAGACTAGAATAAATTTGTAAATATAATAAAATGGTTAATATCTATAATTAATTCTACCACACAAATTTTTAAAAAGACAAATAACCAATAGAAAAATGAACAAAAAGAAGAGAAAACACAAATGGCCAACAGTCTTATGAAAAGTTCTCAACCTCACTAGAAATCAGGAAAACTAAAATTAAAATAAGATATCATTTCACATCCATCACATTGGGAAAAATTAAAAAGTCTTACAATACCAAGCATAAAAATGATATGGATCAACAAAAAGAATGTTATAAACCACTATGGGGGGGAGGGGTATAACTAGGCATAATCATTTTGGAAAGCAATCAGGCAAGATCTGTTAAGACAGGATTTGTAGTTCTACTTCTAGCTTTGTATGTTCATAAGAAAACATATCACACAAGAATGTTCATTTTAGCAACACTTTGCATCAGTAAATTTGATAAATATATTTTTGTTCATTCATATAATGGAATATTATATAACAATAAACATTAATAAACTAAAGCCACATGTATCTAGAAAAAATCCAAAATTATTTTGAGCAAGTAAAAAAAGCTACAGAAATATACACACTAAAAAATAATACAGCACAGTAACAGTTTAAAAAGTTTTAAAGCATGTGAAACAATGTTACATTTTATTTACTGATACATGCATATGTAGCAAAATTATAACAACATGCATGAGAATGATGACACTGAGATTAGGATAATAGTAATGTCTAGGAAGGAATCTAAGGGGGCTTAAAATTTATTTGCATTTTTCTTTTTAAAAAAATCAGAAAATAAAATGTTAATATTTTATAAAGCTAAGTGGTGGGAATATGATTTTCTCTGTCATGATTCTCTGTATTGTACCTTTGAAATATTTTATAATTTTAAGAAAACTAAAACTTTATTTTTTATTAGAAATATGGAAACCACATATTTTGCATCCTTTATCATAAGCATTTCACAATGTGAAAAACATAAAACATTTATTTTGCTTTGAAGAGTACATAAAGTAGCATTATATTTCCATTTAAGTCTTAATTACTAAAGAGTACTATCTATATTGAGAGGAAAGGGGCTGCCACCATAACAGTTGGGTCAAAATTATTACCTGTGCAAGTGGTTCTCATATGTTGTGAATTTGAAATATCTGAAAGTTTTAAAAAGCAGAGGCTCAAGACTCATCCTAAACCTGCTTGAATCAAACTGTCTGCATTAAGAACCACATACACCAAGACTGAAAACCACTGATCCATGTAAATGGCACAAGGAGAAAAATGAGCAACCTCGATTGATTCAGACAAATCATGAGGTTGGAATGGTCAAGGGTCAATTTTGCCAATGGCCATGTGGACAGTTCTATGTATCTTACCTGTGCATTGTACAATGAATTTAGGTAAAATATGAAAAAAAATAAATCATGGAGAAGAAATTTATAATACTAAACTAGCTAATACCACAAAAATGGATAGTGGTTACATTTCATATGAAATGCACCAATCATAAAGTGTTCCTGGATCTTACAACTGAATCACTAGGAAAAACAGGGGTGTCTTTTATGAAATAAAGACAGAGCAAAAAAGCTTATATAACTGTAATGGAAACACTCTCTTGATATGACTATAGTTCCGGATATTCTTCACTCTCTCCTGATCTATTCTCCACCTTCTTTACTTTGCTCTAATTCCCAGGAGGCTGACTTTTGGACAGCAACAACATAGCCACATGGCTGGGCTGCAAATTTTCCAAATCTATATTCTCTGCTTCCCTTTTACTTATAATTCCAGCTTTATGTCATGCTTTTGCTGTCATAACTGAGGACAGGCTGTTTACAAGTAGCCATGCAGCTGTCTGAATACTTTGCTGCTTAGACGCTTCTTCCACCAAATATTCTAGTTCATAACTTCAAAATTCCACATTCTATAAAACTCTTGGGCATGAACAGAATGCAGCCAAGTTCCTTGCCAGTTCACAATAAGAATGATCTTTGTGCCAGTTTTTAATAATCTCCTCATTTCTGAGACCTCCTAGAATGGTCTTTATAGTCCATATTTCCATAAGCATCTGGTCACCACCATTTAACCAGTCTCTCAAATGTTCCAAACTTTCCTCACCTGCATCTAGGTTTTTCCTAGCCTGGTCCTTCAAATTCTTCCAGCCTCTCCTCAACACCCAGTTCCAAAGTCACTTCCACATTTTCAAGTATTTGTTACAAGCAACACCCCACTTCTCTGGTACCGATTTTCTGCATTAGTCCACTTCTGTTGAATAACAGAAATACCTGGAACTGGGTGATCTGTAAGAAAACAAAATGTACTGCTTACAGTTTCAGAGGCTGGGAAGTCCAAAGTCCAGGGAGCACATCTGGTGAGGGTCTTCTTGGTGGTGACAGTGATGCAGGGGTCTCACATAGCATATGGTGGAGCAAAGAGAGAGAAATACTCTCACATGCTCTCCTGTTAAAGCCCTCAGAACCACACTCATGAACTAGGGTTCTAATCACCTCTTCAAGGCCCCACTTTTCAATTATCATGATAGGACTTCCTACCCTCAACAGTTATAGTGGGGAGCAAGCTTCAATGAATTTGAGGGGCTGTTCAATCCACTGCAGTATCTGAGTAATAAAATTCTTTTGTAGATCTAATATTATAAGTTGATATATCCAACTATTATTCACTGTTCTAAGTACTGTGTATGATTCAGGAAAAAAGATATCTGAGGGGGTCTTCAAAAAGTTTATGGAAATATTCATATTATTTCTTAATTCCATTTTCCATGAACTTTTTGAAGTACGCTTGTGTGTGTGTGTGTGTACACACATACATACATAATACACACACATATGTGCATGTCATGATTTGTGCCTTTGAGGAAAAAAGTCTAGGTGGGAAACAAGTTCAAGGCCAAAATAAATGAAATAACCAAGAACACAGAAAGTAAATAGCAAATAGAACTATTAGATAAGCTAAGAACAAGAAACAAGAACTAGGGAGTAGATAAAGACTGTGTAGAGAAAGCAGTATTCCAGCTGAGCCTCAAAAGACAGGATTCAGATATAACTAGCCAGGTAGAGTGGAGAGGAATGGACATCTCAAGCAAAGAAAATAAAAAAGTCAAAACACTAAGTTGGGAAAGGGTACAGTTGTTTGGTCAGAAATGCATACTATACAATGCTTGACTAGAGCTGAGAGAGCTTTATTTTTGACCTTACCTATAGCCTTACTAGTTCAAAGTCAGACGGGTGCAACTAGACAAATATTTGTTATACAATTTATATATTGTCCAGAAGATAAATGGTCTGGAAAAGAATAGATTTTACCCTAAAATCAAAATTTCAAACAGAAAGATATGCCTTAGTTTTAATTTTATCTCTATTAAATAAACTTGGAGTAGACAGTACCCAATTTACCCATTATATCACTGGCCCACATATCTATTCTATTCATTCCATGCTGTTCTAAATTGGTGTCCACAGGTCAATTTTGGCTCCTTGCATAAATCTTTTCAACAGATTTCTGAATAAGCTAGGCAATTCTTATTCAGAATAAACCTCATGTTTATCTCAGCAATTTTTTGAAGGATGTTTTAAAGGTGCTTTTAAAATCTGTACTAACGTTTAAGGTTGTCCAGCTATCAAACCATCAAATAATCAGGAAAAGAGACTACGGTATATGAGGGCAGTTCTAGTACTAATAGAACACTCTCTAATATTTCTGCTTGCTATAGAGGAATTTAGCAAGATAAACAAAAATACAACAGTTCTATCTCCTCAGCTAGCTTTTGTAAGACACTCAATGATTCAAGCCTTTTCTCAAAAATTTTCTAAAATCTAAGAAAGAAGACACCTTGTTAATTAAGAGATTAATGCTTACTACACCAAGGGTACTTGTTTTGGTTAATAATATTCTACTTTTTGAATACTTTATTGTATACTAAGCTAACAAAAGATATTTTGATTTGGGCATTTTTACAAGGCTGTTTTGATGAGGCAAAATTGATGAACCTTTATTTATTTATTTTTAAAAAGATGACCAGTAAGGGGATCTTAACCCTTGACTTGGTGTTGTCAGCACCACATTCTCCCAAGTGAGCTAACCGGCCATCCCTAAATAGGGATCCGAACCCATGGCATTGGTGTTATCAGCACCACACTCACCCAAGTGAGCCACAGGCCGGCCCTAATATTGACATATCTTTAAAAATGAACTATTAAATTTCCAGATTAAGAAAAAAAATTTACGTTATATATGAAAAACATATCCTCTTCCCTCTCCTTAGTCTCTCTTTACCTCCACCTACATTCTGTCCAAAGGTGTCAATTAAAGATGACCCCCAAACTCATGTCCTTTTCACATGCAAATACATTGATTTCATCCCTATAGCCCCAAAGTCTTAATTTGTCCCAGCTCCAAAGTCCGAAGTCCCATCTGTGAAATCAAAACAAGTTATTACTTCCAAGATACAAGAGTGGGATAAACATAGAGTACATATTCTCATTCAAAAATGGAGAAATAGGCCAAAAGATAGGGGTAACAAGTCTGAAACCCAGCAGTGCAGGCATCAAATATGAAAGACGATGAATCATGTACCTTGACTCCATGTTGGGTATCCTCTGCATACTGGTGCAGGGATTGGGCCTCCAACTCCTTGGGCACCTCCACTCCTATGGCTTTCCTGGTCTCCAGCCACGCTTCAGCTCTCACAGGCTGTGGTTGCACACTGGTAGCTCCACAATTCTGGGGTCTCCATGGAGGTCCCACTCTCATGGTTCCACTAGGCATAACCCTGATGGGGTTTCTCTACTGTAACTCTAACCCCACATTTCTGTCTGGCATTGCTTTAATGAAGGCCACCTGTGGTGACTCCACCCCTGTGACAGGTCTCTTCCTGGGTCCCCAGGCTTTTCCACACATCTTTTGAAATTGGGGTGGAGGCTGCCATGCCTCTGCATCTCTTGCATTCTGCCAGCCTGAAGATTTAACACCACATGGATGCCACCAAGGCTTCTGGCTTGTATCTTCTGAAGCTGAAGGTACAGCTAGATGTGGGGCCAATTTAGCTACAGTCGGGACAGCCAAGGCAGCTGGAGCAGCTAGGGTGATGGGGCTGGAAACAGCTTCCTGAGGTAGCCCTGGATGGCGAGCCTGTGCAGGGTGCCTTGGGCCTGTTCCCCAAAACCATTCTGCCACCCCGGGCCTCTAGGCCTGTGATGGGAGGTGATGTCTCGAAAATCTCTGAAATGCCTTCAAAGCCTTTTTTCTATTCTCTTGATAATCCCTTTCTTCTGTATTAGTCTCCTAAGCTAATAGTCGCTGGGCTATAATATTGTTTTCTTCTTCCAAAGACACCATTTTATTCTTTATGTCACCAGATTGAAAGCTTTCCAATTTTTTGTCTTCTGCTTTCTTTTCAATTATAAATCTGGCTTTCCCTCATGCATTTTCTGCCATAAATCAACATAGGCTGTTGCAAGTAGCCATGCAGCTTCCTTAATGCCTTGCTGCTTAGAAATTTCTTCTGCCAAATACCCTGAGTCAGCACCTTCAAGTTCCACATTCCAAAAAACTTTTGGGCATGAACAGAATGCAGCCAAGTTCCTTGCCAGTTCATAGCAAGGGTGATCTTTGCCCCAGTTTCCAGTAAGTTCCTTTTCATTTACATCTGAGACCTCCTTAGAGTGGTCTTTATGGTCCATATTTCCTTAAGCATTCTGGTCACCACCATTTAACCAGTTTCTAAAACATTCAAAACTTTCCCTGGTTTTTTTGTCTTCTAAACTCCTACCAGCAGCTACACTTTTTCTAGCCTACTTTCTCAAATTCTTCCAGCCTCTTCTCAACACCCAGTTCCAAAGCCACTTCCATGTTTTCAAGTATTTATTATAAGGAACACCCCACTTCTCTGGTACCAATTTCCTGTATTAGTCTATTTCTGTTGCAATTTCTTGTATTAGTCTGTTTCTATTGCTTACGAAATTTATTTCAGGCTAGGAAGTACAAAGTCCAGGGAATACAGCCTAGGCTGTTGCAAGTACCCATGCAGCTTCCTGAATGCTCTGCTGCTTACAGATTTCTTTCACCAAATACCCTGGTTCAGCACCTTTAAGTTCCATATTCCATATAGGTTTGGGGCTTGAACAGTATGCAGCCAAGTTCCTTGTAAGTCCATAGCAATGGTGATCTTCGCCCCAGTTTTCAATAACTTCTTATTTCTATCTGAAATCTCCTCAGAATGGACTTTCCTGTCCATATTTCTATCAGCATTCTGGTAATCACCATTCAGTCAGCTTCTTAGATGTTCTAAACTTTCCTCTAGGCTTTTTCTAGCCTGTTTCTCCAAATTCTTCTAGCCTCTGCCCAATATGCAGTTCCAAAGCCACTTCTATATTTTCGAGTATTTGTTATAAGCCACACCCCACTTCTCTGGTACCAGTTTTCTGTATTAGTCTGTTTCTGATGCCTATAACAGAAATACCTCAAACTGGGTAATATGTAAAGAAGCAATATTTATTGCCTACAGTTTTGGAGGTTGAGAAGTCCAAAGTCCAGGGAACACATCTGGTGAGGGCCTTCTTTGGTGGTGAGTCTACAGCAAGGCAGGGTATCACATGGTGAAATGGCAGAAGCAAAGAAAGTGAGCTTTCATGTGCTCTCCTTTTAAAGCTATCAGAACCACACCCATGACCACCACTAAACCATCAAATGGATTAATCCATTCACTATGGCATGTTCCTCACAATTTAATCACCTCTTCAAGACCTCACCTTTCAATTATTATAACACAATTTCCCACTCTCAACAGTTATAGTGAGGATTAAGCTTCTGGGAGTTTGGGGGGAAATTCAATCCACAGCAGGAGATCACTGTTTTAGACTAAGCTCCTTTACAAGGCCACAACAGACAAAACAAAATGAAGACACTCACACTAAGTGCTATATAATCAAATGAAACTTTCAGAAGGCAGGTAAAACCCCAAACAGACCAGTTTTTCCTAGAAACAGGAGATTCACAGCAACCAATTCAAAGGGTCTCAGTCAACCTGAGCCAGCATAATAAGGAAATCACCTCTGCTTTAGCCCTTACAAGAAAAGTAACCTGATGTTAACCAGTCCACTTTTTCATTATTATTCTGCTGCTTTGTTTCCACCTTACAAAAACAATTGTTATGCCACGCCTAGCAGAGAACTCATTCTTTTTTATAGAATGAGATGCTGCCTGATTCTGGAATCACTAATAAAAGGCAATTCGACTTTTTTTTTTTTTTTAAAAGATGACCGGCAAGGGGATCTTAACCCTTGACTTGGTGCTGTCAGCACCACGCTCAGCCAGTGGAGCGAACCGGCCATCCCTACATGGGATCCGAACCCGGGGCCTTGGTGTTATCAGCACCGCACTCTCCCGAGTGAGCCACGGGCCAGCCCCAATTCGACTTTTAAATTAAATTTGTTGAAATTTTGTCTTTTGACAGCAGTGTAGTCAAGAAAGTGGCATACACACCACTTGCTAATAATTTTGAAAACAGTAATTTTATATTTTGCTAATAATTTTGAAAACAGCAATTTCATATTTTGATAAGGCTATTTTTCCTCAGCCATACTGTACTCAAAACACATAATGTGGAGCCAAATGTTATGATTCTAAATTATTGCAAAGACTTATACTTGCATCTATGCGAAGTTCAAACTTCTGTATGAAATATACTGTTGGGATAATAGAATAGTTTAATCGGGCCCCCTCACCTCAGGTCTGGTTGGGTGTGGTGCAGCACATTCTTTTTAAACAAATTGTGTGTGTGTGGATGGAGTTAGTACACATGCGTACCAATGTATCTTTTTAGTTTTGTTGCTATTCTTGTGTTCTTGAGAGTTGTGTAGAGCAGTGGCCCTGAAATGCTGGTCAGCAGAGAGCTCGCATCTAAAAATAGAGCATGTTTACTTTGCTGGCAGCTGCTCAGATTTTCTTTGGACTTTGCCCGTAGCAGTTGAGTTTTGAGTTTCTCTTTGGACTATCTAGCTCCTAGATGTGTGTGTGCAGAGAAAGACTACTCTTTCTTCAACCAAGGCTCCAAGGACCTTTCTTCCAGTTACCTAGCTCATAGACCTGAGTGTGAAGGGTTTGTGACCCAGTCTGGACAACAGGCTTGAGGGGTCTGTGAGCTCCAGACCCAGCCCTAGCTCTACATATACTAATACTGCTCCAGTATGATGTGTGATCTACTTAATGTAGTCTACTCAACATATACGTAAAATATTCTCAAGAAAATCAATGTGATTGTAACAGGCTGAACAGTAATGACTCCATTTTGTTAAACTTCTAAATTAAAAAGTTTTTTTCTTACTCTTGTAACCTGAACCACATAGCTTGCAGTGGGACATTAGAATACAATGACTCTTGTTCACATGATTGTTAGAACATAATGACTTTTGCTCACATTGTACACAGAATAATTATAGAAGAAACTATTAACTCAGATAGCCATTCTTTACTAGCTTATTAACTAGATCTTTTTTGAGGTTAACAGGAACTGAACCCATGACTTGACTTCATGGAAGATGGTCACCATGAATCAGCTATCACCTGAGAAGTTCTTTGATGTTTATCTGCAATTTTATGATTATGCCTGCACATCCCTCCTTAGGTAATCATGAATCAGTCCCCTACCACCTGTTCCCATAAAACCCTTTGGCAAGTTTGGGAAAAGTGGAGATGGTCTTGGAGACGTGAGTCCACCATTTCCCCCGGCTGCCTACTTCCTGATTAAAGGCCACCTTTCCTTACACCTAAATGTGTCTCTCAATTATTGGCTACTGAGTGGCGAGCAAAAGGACCTTTGGAGTTTCGGTAACATGATAAAGAGGCAACTCATGGGTTACAATACAATTTATTAGTTTCAAAGTAATCGACAACATGCAAATGTACACATACATGTTGAACTTCGGCATACCAGTAAACATTGCCCCCTTCACAGTAGTCCTCAGGGAATGTTGCAAGCTTATTCTAACAATTTTGCCATTATTTAAAACTATTTTTAAATTATCTTTTTGAAATTGGCTTCATAGCCATCAGGATAATCCTTTAAATATCCTTAAAAATGGTAAAATCTTGAAGGTAGAACTAATTTTTACAACCCCGCACAAATCATTCTGCCAAGTTTAGCAAATAAAATGGGTGCTCAAGCTGAGTTACAGTTTTTCATTTAAAAAATACAAACAAAAACAAGTGTTTATAAAAGTGATCATAAATTTTTTTTTCTTTTTAGCTCAGTTGGTTAGAGTGCAGTGTTATAACACCAAGGTCAAAGGTTCAGATTCCCTTACTGGCCAGCTGCCTAGATATACATATATATATATATATATATATATTTTTATGTTACTCAAAATAATTGACTCAAAATTTCAAAAGATTCAAAATAGTTATGAATAGTTTTTTTATGTTACTCAAAATAATTGACTCAAAATTTCAAAAGATTCAAAATAGTTATGAATAGCAGCAGCACTACTGGAATAAGTTTTTAGCCTCCTAAGGTGACTACTTGGAATGATTACATGCTCTTTAAAAACATAAATGTTTAGGGAAACTGTTTCATGACTCTATAGTAACACTTCAAAGTCACAAGGCAGTTTTCTTCCACAGTCTTCAAACTATTTTCCAGACATTACTTTATTAATTCTCAAAATATTCCTATGAAGGAGAAGACAGATTCTTTTTTCAGACGTCTGAGTGGATGTGGTATAAGGGAAAGAGAATTGTGTTTATTCCATGAGTCAACAATTAAGATTAGGTACACTATCCCCTAAAATATGTGCTAGTAGTTAGAAAAACTTAAGTAAAATTTTTTACCTTTATGCTCCTTGACAAAAAGGCATTATGTGAGTAAAAAGTATTATTAATATTCAGGTAGCTGTGTCATAAAATATTACAGAGATCTATTAAAAATGATTATTAATTCATAGCATACTTGCCTGGAAGAATTCCTGCTTGATGTATGAGTTACTCATTAAAGAGGCTGGTGCCTGTCCTCAGACACACTCATAAAAGTCCTAGTTAAGTCTATTTTACCAAGAAAGAAAGCTGTTGTTTTTTTCAACTCTTCTTTGAATTTTAGAGTAAAAAAAAAAAAAAATCTTCACTTTGAAAAACCAAGTATATAAAAATTAAAAAGAGGAAGAAAAACGGGGCAATAAAAGATCCAATTGGGAAAACCATTTAAGGGCAAACCCTACGGAAACTGGTAAATTGTTGATGACTCTGGAGAGAGGAAAAAAGCACAACATAATATGCATACTATTACAACTTAATTTTCATTGAAATCATTAAAACGACTATTCTCCTAAATTTTTAATTCTCTATGAGAAAAGAAAACTTGCTGTTCAATATTCAAGGATACTTAGTAGCTCGCTTCCTCCATTCTACTTATGTATTGAATAAATATTTCGGGTCTCTGCTATGATCATTACCAAGTATGCTTGGGCTACCAGTGGCACTATATTTATACAGAAAATGAAAGATCTGACAGATGGAAAACAAAAGATATACACCCCACTTCGTCTCTGGTAATCCTATTTCAATGACTGAAAAGATTCTGATCTTTTAAGTATCACTTTTAGGGGTACTATTCCAAGAGTTGAAAGGATTTAAGATTTAAGAAAGAATTAATGAGTACATAAAAATAGAATGAGTATCAGACAGGAATTCTTTGAGCGCTAAATTTTGTTTGAAGCTGAGAGACTGACCGGACCAGGATAACTCTTCTTCAGAGAAGTTCTAATCACAGCTTGCACAAGGGCTGACTGCTTAGTTTTGATATAATCACTTTCTTTCCTGGGTGCCTCAGCTGTCTGGCCTGTAAAATGGGGTTAATAGTAACCTGACCACATAATGCTCCTTTGAAGTTAACTGAAGGGCTGACTGCTTAGTTTTGATATAATCACTTTCTTTCCTGGGTGCCTCAGCGGTCTGGCCTGTAAAATGGGGTTAATAGTAACCTGACCACATAATGCTCCTTTGAAGTTAACTAATGAACGTTCTGGCGGGTGCACTTAAGGCTATTAGATGCTACAGAAATATTAGGCACTATTTCAAAAAGAACGCGGTAATGTATACATGTTAGTACTAATTATGGCACTCATAATAATTTCCCTCCAAAGGACCCTCTCGCCACCTCCGCAACGGTGTTATTTCAGAGCTTACTTATGACCTCTGCCTAGCAGAAAGTCTGCACACTCCGGACCCAAGGCTGCAACAAAAGCAGCTGAAACGCTGATACTGAAATGGACCAGACAAAAGAAAGTGGATCTGGGCAGAGGGAACCGGCCCTGGAAGGGGGTGTGCGCCGACTCTCCCACACGCTCGGAGGTGAAACAGGCCGTAGTTCCTCACCTGGGAACCGCACGGCGTTTAGTAAAGGGCCCCACCCCCCACCCCCCGGCCCCTCGCCGCCAGGGCTCGGGTTTCCAGACCCGGCGTAATTCCACACCCTAGGCGGGGCGCGCCCCGAGGCCACCTCACAGAGCCCCAGGTGCCCAAGTTAAACCGCCGCCGCGTCTCCCGAGGCTGGGGC